>NC_051402.1:27585550-27587455 GCF_015228065.2 Penaeus monodon | reverse complement strand
TTGTCACGCAGTACTATGACAGCATATGTGCGTTCAAATTGAAGCTGTCATTGTGGGAGACACAACTCGCGGGTGGTGATGCTGCTCAATTTCCTTGTCTGAAAGATGTGTGCGCGACCCAACATGCCGCAGACATGAGGCGGTTTAAAGATAAAATAACGGGACTATTGCGGGAGTTTGAGCAACGCTTCCAGATTTTTGGTGAACTGGAGAAGGACTTCAAAGTTTTTTGCTCGCCATTCAGCGTGAATGGCTCTGATCTGCCCGTCAACATCCAACTAGAAATAATAGACTTGCAGTGTGACTCAGATTTGAAGGGCAAGTTTGCGGCAGCTGGCTTGGATACGTTTTACCAGCATCTCTTGCCAGGTTACCCCAGCTTGACAGCCCTTGCTGCAAAAGTGTTGTGCATGTTTGGAATCACATATCTTTGTGAGCAAGTATTCTCTGTAATGAACATCAACAAAACAAAGCTGCGCTCAAGGCTCACGCACAAGCACTTGAATGACATCCTGAAACTGGCTGCCACTCAGGATGTGATGCCTAATATTGATGCACTTGTGAAAGCTAAAAGATGCCAGGTTTCAGGAGTAAATAAACAGTGGGTAATCCCATTACAATGCTGCATGAGAGACGTATGCACCCTGATAAAGTTCCGTGAAAATGAATGTGTTCTGTGGATATTTAAAGAAAGTGAACAGTCCGGTCCGGCCCACTTGGGAATAGATTTTCCCCTATGTGGCCCCTGAGCTAAAATGAGTTTGACACCCCCGTCCTAGACTATTAACAACTTTTTAACTTTTATGCTCATATTGAAGTGTAACTGCAAGGTCTTCAGTAAGAATAGAGAGACAGATAAGAGGTGTAGGAAACCGACAGGCAGGAAGGAAGTGGGAAGAAAGAGGTAGAAAAGGGAATAAGACATTTCTGTCATAATTATAAGCTTGGGTAAGAAAAGGGAATTGTCATTTCACTTATCACCCACTCGAATGTATATTTGCCATAGGTATAGATGGTCTCTCACATATGCAACACTTTTATCTCTCACTAAGAACAGGGTTCTCGGCAACGAACATTCAAAACTTATTTGCAAACTGCTACATGTGACACTCATTCTTGCTTCTAGCGAAACAACCACTTTGTGAACAAAATAAATAGATAAATATATATGTGAAAACTTATCCATGTGAACTTTATGTGTATCAGCTCGTTCACTCGGTTATTTTGTTTTTCAATAATTTATACCGCATAACTAAAATCGGTATTTTCTATTCCTCCCATAGCCAAGATTAATAGTAGACTGTTAGACTGAATGAAAGATTTGAAAATGTTATGGCATGGCGTGCAGACAGTTGTGACAGCTATATATATCTACCTGTTTATATTTTTATAGTGAAAAAAGTGTTCAGATTCAAACACTTCGTTATAAATCCGATGCATTTTTCCGATGATAATGAGACCGGCTCTTTGACATAAAAGAAAGGTTTTAAAGAGCCTGAATTTTCCCACAAATATCACTTCACTTCCCTTATCCCTTAGTCCCATCGACCGCTGGGGTGCCACGGATGATCCAGCAACCAGTTCGCTTTATCTTTCCCTGTCCTCTGCCTTCCTCAGGGTGTCGCTCAGCTGTCCAGATTGGAATATTGTCCTCCCATCTCTTCTTTTGTCTGCCTCTCCTTTCCTTGCATAATGCTTTATATGTTTGTCCTGACAAGGCCTGTTGATCGTGTGACATACCCATTCCTTTTCAATTCGTGTTTCTCCGGAGTGGTGAGGAGGTCTTGATAGAACCTAATAATTTGCTAGGCTCTGTTTTTGACAGAGTACAATTATATCAGCATGAAATACCAATATTAGACAAGGAAAATGATATAAAGTTATATGAGAGGTGTATATATATGT
>NC_051402.1:27558050-27580550 GCF_015228065.2 Penaeus monodon | reverse complement strand
ATATATATATATAATATATATATATATATATATATATATATATATCTATATATATATATATTATATTTCTAATCTAATATATATTATATATAATAATATAAATACTATATATAATATATATAGCGAGTATATATATAATCATATTCATCTATTTATGTTGTGTGTGTGTATAGTAGTGGCCCGATGAAAACCACCAAAGATGCTTGACTCCTTACACTATAGTAAATGATGGAGTGCGACGGATCCCGAGGAGGTGTGTTGCTCCCTGTCTCCCCACAGAGTCTGGAGTCTCCAGTCTCACCTGCAGTGATCTAAGATTGGGTAGAATCACGTGTTTAGCAGTACAATCGGTGGAAGAAAAGTATGTTATAAGCATTACTTATCTCTTGAGGAGTGGATTCACCACACTTTTGAATGTTCAGTTTGGGTAGAAAGCGGATGAATAACAGTAACCATGGACGTGCTTAAATGCATGTTACAATACAGAATATTATACAGTTTTATGCAGAATCTAACGATAGATGAATAGAATAACATCAATTAATCCTATTTCAGTAACATTTATATTACGTATCTTCCGTTTTCCAAATGTGGGCCCCAAAATCGATTTAATTTATGTAGTTAAAAACCATGGCAAAGTATGGCGCAGTGTGTGACACCAGTATCGAGTCTTTACTAGTTGTATGAGTGTAACGATGCCAAGACTAAGATATTCTTTGACTTCAGACTAGAGTTGAACGGGTGCGAAGAGGGAAAACTATCTTCAGGCTGCGTCACAGAATGCGAGCGAGCGAGCGGCGTTGAGGAGAGCATCCTCAGGCGGCGGTAAAAAGGATACGTACGACGGAGGCGCGAAGGGAAATCATCTTCCAGGAGATAATGCGGATCTAGTAGCAACTCATAAACTGCAAATGAACACCTACATATGACAAGTTGAACGCAAACCTTAAAAAAAAAAAAATCAATTGCCCTGGTAAATGAGTCGAGATAGATATTGAAGGAAAAATGAAAATATTTAAGGATAAGCTAGTTTATTGGATCACCGATTTTATTTTTTTTCAGTCTTGACCAACCTTCACACATTCTCTTGGATGTGGTGCAGGCGAGGAGAGGTTGGGGAGATGCACGGGCGAAAGAGCGGGCCCGCCCCTGTGGCGTTACGCGGTGATTTGGAGCGATGTGTCTCCGAGCATGTCATGGCACGACAGGTCAGGCAGGATGAATGTTGTTCCTGCATGGTCCCGCGGCTGTGTCGATGATCCGCATGTGCGAGCAACTCGTGACATGGTGTAGGGATGTTTTGGGTGGTCGCGTCCTTGGTGATATGTGGTCCTGCTGGGTCCTTCGGAAATATGCAGAGCTTTGGCTGCAACAGATGAACAGGTGTTCGGGGGTCTCAGCAGTGCTGGAGTGGCGTGACTTGTTCTGTCGGAGTTCAGCAACTAGGATAGGGGCAGCATCGGTTATCCTGCCTTGGGAACATCTCATCAGAGTTGCTCACATTATGACAAGTATTGCTTTGCTTTGACAGATGTGTTTTGAGTGCAGAGCAGGAATTTAGAAGGTGTTGTCTAAGTTTCAGTTTTCACTGCTAAAGCCACAGCGTAGGAACCCGAATGAGGGCCCAACAAGAGTATAGTAGGTGGCGATCTAAGGGTGTAGGTAGACACCAAGATAGCTTGATTCCTTTAACTGATAGTAACGATGAGTGCAGCTGCTCCTAGGAGCGAGGTGTTGCTCCTTGGCTCCCCCATTGAGTCTGCCTGTCATCTCCTACAGTGATCTTAAGATGGTTATAATCCGTGTTTTTCATTGTCCAATCGGTGGTGAAGGAAAAGGTAAGCTACCGCATACATAGCTCTTGCAGACATGGGATCGACAACACAGAATTTGAAATGTCTAGTGTGGCAAGAAGAGTATGAATAATCAGATAAAGCATGGACAAAGGTACATGTATATATATATGGTGTGGGAATATATGCATATACAAAAGAATTTACAAGTTATGTAGAATATACCAATAGCTAAATAAGAATGACATCACAATACATATTTCAGTAATTTACTTATATAAAGCTGGGTTACATTGTGGGGTTGTGTGTGTGTGTGTGTTTGTGTGTGTGGTGTGTTTGTGTTTTGTGTGTACATATAGATATGTATACTTATAATAAACCAAAATTAACATTCCATATATATATATATTAGATATATAATATATCTATACATAATATATCTATGTATATATATCCATAATATATATATAATTTATATATAGATATATCTAATACTTATATATATATATATAATATATATATATATATATATATTATATATATGCGTTAGTATATATTTGGTGTGTGTGTGTATGTTTGTGTATAATGGTCTCTAATTTGAATCATACTAGAAACCGCTATATTTATCTGGCAGTCCATAGGAAAACTCAGTGTCCTTGGTTCTCGCTTTATTTGAAAGAACAACACGTGTTTTAAATGATCTTGTCGCACTAGTCATGGCGGAGGCGGCGTCAGCCCCTACGGGCTAAGGGGGAAGAGTGCCTCGTCGGTTCAAGGAACGACTCGGACTGTGACTCCTTCGGGTCTTGCCTGGGTCGCTTTAACCCTAGGGCCTTGAGGACACAGCTGTTTTACCTTTGTGCTACCCTCTCCAAGCGTTCCTTTTATCGCCGGGAGGTGAGTCATGACCCAGGCGGTCGAACAGCTGCCCGGCCGGTCTCTTGATTAACATGTGGGATTTTTTTGGGGTTCCCCACACAGACTCAGCAGATTCCACTATTAATAGATGAGTCACAGTGTGTGTGTGTGTGGTGTTTGTTGTGGGTGTGTGTGTGTGTGTGTTTGTGTGTGTGTTGTTGTGTGGTGTACATCTACACAGAAAAAGAAAAAACCATACACCACACCACATCCACACATCATCAAGCACACACACACATATATATATATATATATATACTATATTTATATATATATATCTATATATATACTATCTATACATATATTATATATATTATATATCTATATTATATATATATACTATATATATGTATGTATTTAAGTCTGTATATCATTATCATATATATATATAATATATATTATATATATAGTATCTATATATATATATATATATATATATACTATATAGTATATTTGTGTGTGTGTGTGTGTGTATGTGGTGTGTGTGTGTGTGCGTGCATATGTGTAGATTCCGATAGGCAGATACATATAGATGTCCTCTTTATCATATAATCATACTAACATAGGCCTAATAGAATAAAACACGTAAAATTGAGTGTTTTCATTATTCTAATTGCCAAATATGAATAGAAAACGAACTCCACATACCTGACATCCAACGAAAGGGAAATGTTGTTAAAAGAGTTTTACCAAAGAATGCTCCGGGATAAACCGAAAAGTCTAGCAATACGATTGAATGAATCTTTTATACAAAAAGTAATTCAAGTGGAGGAAAGCGTATTGCCTTCATCTATTCGGTGTTTGTATGAGTATGATGGAAATAATGTAATAAGTATACGTACTGAATAATAGAATGCAGTATGTGTTCACCCTCTCTTTGTAGTGCTTTCGCGCGCGTGTGTTCTGTGTTTGTTTTGTGTATATGCGTGTTTTCTGTATAGAGAGAGAGAGAGAGAGAGATGGGAGAGAGAGAGAGAGAGGGAGATAGAAGATAGAGAGAGCATGTATAAGAGAGGGAGAGAGAGTTTGTGTGTGCTGTGTGCGTGTGCGTGTAATATGAAATATGTGAGTATTCTCTCTCCTCTCTCTCTCTCTTATCTATCTATCTACTTCCGACAATTGGCACTAAAATCATTTTATATTTATTTGATTATCAACAATTCCAGGCTACCTACATTTGCCTGAAAGCTAAGTGAGCATTAACGCTGTTTTTTTTCCTTCTTTTAACTAACCTTTAGCGTCTCATAAGTAAATCCACCTTTCATGATATTGTCACGTTCTTTCAATTTATGCTTCCGATATTGAATAGCGTGGTTTGTTTCGTTTACATATTTCATACTATCAATCGGACACAATACCCTTCTTTAGCGTGAAGTGTTTGTTGTTGTGTGTAGGGTTTTGTTTGGTTACATAAACACCACAAGTCCCTAAGGGAAACGACAGCAATCTGTAAGCTAAAACAAAAATCCTTCATGAGGTTTTAGGTAATTCACCACACTAAAGTGTAGCTGAAGTAAAACTATCCATTAATCACAGTTTTATCATTATCGCTGCAAAACCAAGATAATACACTTTCGTCTCGCCGAGGATTTGCTGATACGTAAAACATAATTTTCAAATCGTTACGTGAGTTGATGATGATTCCTTAACATGGTAATTCATACATATACATATATGTATCGCTTCTATTCTCGTATACATTCCTCCGCATATAGACATTTCCCCTGTATCTCTGCAGTCTCTGTATATACATCTCTCTTGCATCTCTGCTTCCCTATCAGTATAGCTCTTTTTTCATCTCTCTCTTTCTCTCTTCCGTCCACCCCTCCATTTAATTCACCGTTTTATCACTGTGTTCCTGTGTATCTCTTTTTTACAACTTGAGCTATTGTGGAGTTTATTCTCGTTATTGTTTTCTGTTTTATGTTCTGTACTCATATATTTAGGGCTGACTTATAGTAGCATAAAAGCAAGATATTATTTGTTGTTGATCCTTTTTTTATTTATCATCTCATTTATAGTGTTACTCCTCCATTTTATATATATATATATATTATATTATCTATATATAATATATATATGTATATATATATTAATACATACCCATATATAATATATTTATATATATATATATATATAGATTCTAGTACTATATACATATATATACACCTCTCATATACGTTATATAATTTTATTCTTGTCTAATATTGGTATTTCATGCTGATATAATTGTACTCTGTCAAATAACAGGAGCCTAGCAAAGATTAGGTTCTATCAAGACCTCCTCACCACTCCGAGCAAACATGAATTGAAAAGGAATGGGTGGTCACACGATCAACAGGCCCTGTCAGGACAAAACATATACAGCATTATGCCAGGCAAGGAGAGGCCAGACAGTAAGAAGATGGGATACAATTTCCAATCTGGACAGCTAAGGCGACACCCTAGGAAGGCATAGGACAGGGAAAGATAAATGCGAACTGGTTTCTGATCATCCGTGGCCCCAGCGTCGATGGACTAAGGGATAAGGGAATGCAGTTATATTTGTGGAAAATTCAGGCTCTTTAAAACTTTCTTTATGTCAAGAGCCGGGTCTCATTATTCATCGGAAAAATGATCGCGGGGGGGTGAATAACAAAGTGTTTGAATCTGAACACTTTTTTTCACATAAAAATATACAACGGTAGATATATATAGCTGTCACAACTGTCTGCACGCCATGCCATAACATTTTCAAATCTTTCATTCAGTCCTAACAGTCTACTATCATCTGGCTAGAGAGGAATATGAAATACCGCTTTTTAGTTATGCGGTATACATTATATGAAAAACAAAATACCGGAGTGAACGAGCGATACCACCTAACAAGTTTCATATGGATAAAGTTTTTCACATATTATTTATCTATTTTATTTTGTTCACAAGTTGGTTTTTTCCTGAACCAAAATGATGTGCCACATGTAGCAGTTTTTGGCGAATAAGCTTTTGAATGTTCGGTTGCCGAAACCCTATTCTTTTAGTGAGAGATAAAAGTGTTGCATAATGTGAGAGACCATCTATACCTATGGCAAATATAACATTCGAGTGGGTGATAAGGCAATGACATTCCCCTTTTCTTACCCAAGCTTATAATTATGACAGAAATGTCTTATTCCTTTTCTACCTCTTTCTTCCCACTTCCTTCCTGCCTGTCGGTTTTCCTACACTCTTTTGTCGCTCTATTTCTTACTGAAGACCTTGCAGTTACTCTTCAATATAAGCATAGAAAGTTAAAAGTTGTTAATAGTCTAGGACGGGGTGTCAAACTCATTTTAGCTCGGGCCACTATAGGGGAAAATCTATTCCCAAGTGGGCGGACCGACTGTTCACTTTCTTTAATATCCACCATAACACAGTGGATTACCCACTGTTTATTGTTAACCTCCTGAACCCTGTCATCTTTTAGCTTTTCACGTGCACAATATTTAGGCTGCACATCATGAGTGCAGCCATTTTCCAGGATGTCTTCAAGTGCTTGGTGCGTGAGCCTTGATCGCAGCTTTGTTTTGTTGATGTTCATTACAGAGAATAACTTGCTCACAAAGATATGTGATTCCAAACAGGCACAAACACTTTTGCAGCAGGGCTGTCAGCTGGGTAACTCTGGCAAGAGGTGCTGGTAAACGTGTCCAATCCTAGCTGTCCGCAACTTGCCTTCAAATTCTGAGTCACACCCTGCAAGTCTATTATTTCTAGTTTGGATGTTTGACGGGCAGATCAGAGCCATTCACGCTGATGGCGAGCAAAAACTTTGGAGTCCTTCCCAGTTCCTCAAAAATCTGAAGCGTTGCCTCAACTCCACTCAATAGTCACCGTTATTTTATCTTTAAAACCCGCCTCACATGTCTGCGGCAATGTTGGGTCGCGCACCCATCTTTCAGACAAGAAATTGAGCAAGCATCACCACCCGCGAGTTGTGTCCTCCACATTGACAGCTTCAATTTTGACACGCCACATATGCGTCATAGTATGCGTGAAACAACTTTGCTGCGCGCCTTGGCCGCATTTTGTTTCAAGTTATTCAGGTGTTTCTGTAACATCCACCATAAATGCGGAGGTCCTGCTCCATGCCCTGTTGGCTTAATTCTAACACTGGTTTGTCCCTTTTTTCCATGAACTAATTGATTTCCCTCTTAAAAATTAAAGAAGCGCCCTCAGCACAGCACCTACTTAACCATCTTACCTCAGTGTGGTATGCATGCCATAGTTGTGGTCTTCTCTCTGAGAAGCTGTCAAACTGCCGATGTGCATTCAGGCCTCTAGATCGGATGAAATTTACAGTTCGGACGACCAACTCCATGAACATTATTCCATCTTCAATGACTTGCACACATGCCTCTCTGATGCAAAATACAATAAAAGTCCAAAAATCAATGTCCTCCCTTGCAGCCTGCACCCTTCCTCTCTGAAATTTTGTCCCAACACCTGCTTTTCTCCCGGTCATTGAGGTGCACCATCTGTAGCCGGTGTCCTGACAGCGCGAGACCAGTCCACTCCCACTCCTGTCCAGCGCTCCTACGAGGGCGTGAAAATATCAGCTGCTGTTTGTGGTGTCCGTCATTGGCACCAAACTCCCGACTCCTCGTGACGCAAAGTGTCATCACTCCTCGGATGAATTCGCCAGTTGTCGCAACATCTGTATGTCCGTTCTTTCACGATTGGCAACTGAAAGACACCCATAAATGACTTTACTTTGCGCTTCAATTGGCTGTCCCAAATCCACCGCAAGATCAAAAATCCTGTCTGCAATGTGTTTCTTGGCAGGCTGATATTTGCAAAAGCCTGACCTTATCAGGGGCAAACAGTCTGTGCAGCTTCAGCAGCCATGTCCTTCACAAATTCATCCTCACCTAAATGGTTTTGAGCCAGTGCAACTTTCATTGGCAATAAGGTAGCTGGCTTTCACTTGCAGCATCACTTATTTACCCGCTACTAGCAAAACACTAGACTGCGCCGCTTCTTCAGAGTCCGTCAAAAGTATCATTTACCTTCTCTTAGTCTCTGCAGTCCTTGCAAGGTTTTTGTATTTTTCGGCATGAAGAGTCTCATAGTGGCGTCGAAGGGTTATATTCTGTTTCAGCACTGCAACCTCTGTGAACATACCAAACACACGGGTTTCCCACTCTGCCCTCTGTTCACACTTATCTCTTTTTTGCCTATAGACATGTTGGGGCAATGAGGGTGCCAAAGCATGTAATGTTCAAAGTAGAAGACGTATTTCAGCTAGCTCCAGGCCAGCTGTCAGCCTACTTGCTCGGCCCCGGTATAAATAGTGGCGTTTACTTGTTTGATTGTTATTTTAAAAACAAAGATGGCGGACACTTGTACTAAATCACATGAGCCAATTACGAGTATGGCTGCACGCCCCGTTTGCCCTTTTCCCTGATTTACGAAATAGTTTGACGTTAATTTTATTTTGCTGTTGCGCATCCACTCGTGTTTAAGCTTTGTATGAGTAACACCTTATCCCTAACGCGTAAGCCACAAAACACAAAGTCTTGTGCCACAAAGAGCTACCCTGGAGCCCGGGCCTCTCGTCTCGCTAGACATTATTGTTTCTGAGTTCTAAAGTAAATACAGTAAATCCTGTAATTACGAACATTTTTGTGCTTTGCCAGCACCTTCGTGCTTTTTTTTTGCGGTGACACGGGGTTAAGTAGTGTAGTCAGACCCACCCAGACCCGCAATCTTTTCTACACCAGGGTACCCTTTTTGGCTTTGCCCCCTGGGTAGGGGGGCCCAGTATCTGGGGCGCCCTTTTGGGGCGACTTTTTTTCCCCTCTAATTTTTTTCCCCCCCAAATGTGATTTTCCCTGAGCCTCCCGGGAGTTCCTCGGAGTTTCCCCGTATCGTTTGGGGGGGTGGGATCTACTTACGCCCTTTTGCCTGGGAAAAGTTCGGCGGTAAAAAATGTCCTCCACAAACTCAATCCTCCTGTGGTACGGGGAGAACCAACCAGGGGGGTAGAGGACAAATACTGTTTCCTCTTTACTTTTGCTTTTAGGTCTCCCAAAAATTTAAGGCCTTTGATCCCCCTTTTCGGGGGGGAACCTGGCCGATGCCAGTATGGATGCTCCCCCGGTACCCCTTCTCCTCCTAAAGGAGGAGGGGCGACTCATAAACCACTCCTTGCAAACCACCCTGAACAACGGAACCCCCACTAACGAAAAAAACGAGAAGACCACTTTTAAAAATCCCACAAGAATGAAAGGTTTCGCGAAGTAAAATGCGTGAATGAAAATCAATCGTTTTGAACGTAAACCCCTTTTAAACATAAAAAAAAGGTCTTGATGGTCAAGTGGAGGGATTTTGTTTTTTTAAAAAAAATTGCGAGGGGAAGCCCCCTTTTAAAAGTCAATACAACTCCAATTAAGGTTTTACTTAAGGACGCAAATTCATGTCTTGATTTTAAAGACTACCCTATTGGCCCAAATACCTGAGGGAAAATCTTTCACAGGGATTTGAGGACAAAGGAAAAAAGTGAAATTCTGGAGCATAAAGGCCCAAGACGTAGGGGACGTTCTTTGTATGCCCAAAAAGGACGGGAATGTGCGAAAAAAAAACGGGACTGGTTTTTTGACCTTTGCTTTAAATAAATTCCAGAGAAATGTAAACGTCGTTAGAAGTGTAAAAGTAAGCCCTTAGCCAAAACCCAATGCATTGTAATAGATCCCAAAAAATTGGGAACCACCCTTAAGATGTTTGATAAACCGAGTAAATTTGTTTCCCGGGAAATGTGTTAAGCCCATGACACCACACATTATAGCCAGTTTTCCCAAAATGTGCTAACTGTGGAGGTCCCCATCATCAGATTGCTATTGAGCTCCTGAAAGGAACTGAGACTTTGCATTATGAAAAAGCAGAAGTTATTTTAAACAAAGCTAAGAGGAAAGGGAAAGTTTGAACACAAACCCGATACTTCCTATGCTGAAAGTAACAACACCCACCCCCTAGTGAAAAGTAATGCCCGCAACATTTTGCACCCAAGGTAAAAAAATTCTAAACCCAAAACAAACGGTTTTTAAAAAATTTTAAATTTTAAAAAGTTTTCATTTGCCCAATTGGTTGATAAAATGACGCATCAACCCGTCTAAACATCAAAGGGGGATAACTGAATCACGTCGGAGCGCCCCTTCCCGTGGGGCTACTCCTGTGGGGACTTGGGGTCTGGCTGCGATGGGGCTTCTCGAGAAAAAGCAATCGCAATCTGTCAGTCGCTCCCTCCCCGGGGAGGTGCAGGACAGGGAGGCTTCTTCTCCAAACCACCCCGGAGAGGTCCCGGGAAGGGAAGGGAGAGGGGGGTCTCCCCCAAAAAAGAAAAAAAAAAACGGGTGGAAAAGGCCTTTCCCAAAAACCCCAAAAAACGTAATCTTCCGTCGACCTTATACAAGGGAAACGCGAAGTTTAGACAAAGTAAAATGCCCTTAAATTTTACCTCGTCCTATGTCCCATATTATAGTTTCTCCAAAAACGCATTAAACCACCTCGTCTTGACGAGGTCGTTTCGCGGGTTTTTTGGGAGGAAAGGGGGGGGGGGCTCCCTTTACCCCCCAAAAAGTGATATTGATTTATTTTGGATTTTGTCGATGAAAATAAAAATTAATGCAGATCGGGCTTATGTTCACTTTTTGTCCCCCTGATGCAGTGTAGCCTTGATGAGCTTTTTGCTTTCGGGAACTCTGCCAAAAAATTTAAAGTAATTTTAGGTTTTTAATGCTCTCATACGTTATGGTTCCCTCGGGGGGATGGTAAAGGTGACAAGTATTTTAAGTTTTTTAATGGTCTATTTTAGCCTTCAAGGGGTGTCCGACCCGGGGGGGAAAATACGGTAATTTGAGCTTTATTGACTTATCATGGTCCTTCATAATCACCCAAGTGCCTGTGGCCACCCCATTGAGATGTTGGAAAACGTTCTCTCCTATTTTGTTTAAAATTTCATGCGACCAGTGGGAAAAAAACTAAAAAAAAAGCGACTGGTCCCTAAAAGGGAGCGTAAAACCCAAAACTTGTTGGAGAAACCATTGATGAAAAGTAAACAATATTCAAAATTCGATTATGAAGCCTTTGCATCCATTCCTAAAACTTCGACAGAAGCTTTAAAGCATAGGGGTTCCATGGGGGACCCCAGATTGCGCGGGCCCCTGTCCCGACCCATAGGCCCAAAAGGGTTTTTAAAAAATAAATCAAAAAATGAACTTTTCAATTAAAAAACTAGAAAAGTAGGGCTCGTAGAGTAATAAGACAAGCAAAAGGAACCCCGGGCGGAGTTTTGTCTTACAATTAACAGCATAAAAAAATATCAATTTTGGGTCCATTTAAATAAAATCAAAAGAAAAAAATCATCTTTTAAAAGCAATAACACATTGAAGAGGGCAATAATTTCTTTCAGCTAGAGCATTCCCCTAATGCACTCCCCAGCATTTCTCATACAAGCAGCTCGCAAATTCCCAAACCCCCCTTTCCCTGCCCATCGGGGAAGAGGCTGAGCTAAACCAATTCACTTTGCCACGGAATGATTTGTTTACAATAAAGTTTTTAAAAAGGGAGGCTTTTTCCGACCCCTAAAGCCTGTAGGGAAAACCCCCAGGCCCCGATGAATTCATATAGATGATGAAGCATCTAAACTGAAAGACATATTTAAATTGGGTAGAAGTGTACAAGAATTTTGAAAAGCCACACTTTTCCAAACTCATGGCACTTCGCCCCCTTTCCCATATTTTAAAGGGGGGGGGAATCCCCGACTTGCCATTCCTACCCCCAATTTTGGGTTTACAGTTGCTTATGCAGGTCATGGAACGAATTGTTAACATAGGCTATTGCATTTTTTAAAAACCAGAATTTACTATTTTACGAGCTGCGGCTTCCGCAAGGGACGCCCCAAAATCTCGATCACTAGTAAAAACTGGACAGTCATATTCAAGGAGGCCCTTGAAAAAAATTTTTTGATTTCAGTATTTTTTTGATAAGAAAAAGCCTACACATGACTGGCGATAGGCCTACTCAGAAAACTTTTGCTTTGGATTACGTGGAAAAACCCGCTTGTTTTATTCAAAATTTTTATTTTTGAAGAACTTTTTCTGTCAAATTATTTTCCCACAAGTCATTTTTCGGACATTTTGCCACAACGGGGGCCCACAAAAGGGAAGTTCTTTTCACCAACATTATTCATTATGATCAATACATCTTTCCAGCTCCCCTTTGGAATCTTAAAAACTCACTGTACGGTTGATTATTTGCACTGGAAAATGATTCATAACTGGGGCCCCCAGTGGGGTTTTTAAATTTTTATTCGAAAAAGTATTGGGGGGAATTTTTTCAGTAGGGGAAGCCGAACATCAGGGTAACTCTAGACAACCACCCCAATACCTATTTAAAATTCTGCAAAGTTTCTTGGGGTTTTCTTTTTGATAGTGTGGGAAAAACCAATTTGGGCAGTTAAAGAATAAAATTAAAACACTTAATTTATTTTAAAAAGGGATTTCTTTGTAAAAATGGGGGGTGTAGCAGTCTTTGCTTGGGGAATAAAGCCCTGAATTAAGGGGCTTGAAGGAAAAATTTAAATTTTGGGTGTTGTCCCTTTTTTGGGGCCCCGAAGTGCACTCGGATCGAGGTCTTGAGGTGGAGTCAGGAAATACCTCCCCCCCGATCAGAACCCGGGCCCGTTAGCCTTTAGCTATGCGCAAAGGTGGGTCGAGCCCCCTTGCCCCCTAAAGGCAATAGTGGCATTAGGCCTTTTCCCCGAGACCAAGACCCCGTCAGAAGTCGATATGATCTCTCTACCTCGATACCCTGGTTCAATCAAATATAGCGCCCTGGGAAACCCCCCAAATTTTTTTTATCATGGAAGCTTGGGTTCCATCAGCCAAGGAACCCCTTTTAAATTAAACCATTCTCCCTTTTTTCATTATAAACCGACGGTCCAAGCAGAGATGTGTGGGTGGGGTGTAGGTCGACTGAATTGAACAAAATTGGAATGCCCCAAACAACATCGATTTTGCTTGCTGAATTTTTTTCCATGAAAGCTATTTATTTTGCACTATCGACGACCCACGATAGAATAGTTATTTTTTCAGATTTTAATTCCCAAAATTAAACCTTAGAAACCACTAAAATGAACTGCTCGGTAATATCATTCGTAAATTACATGGGCCAAAAAATCAATCAAGCTAAATGGGTACCAGGCCAAACCCCCCCAATGAACGGCTGCAAACAAACCGGGGCAACTGGCGATCTGGGCACTCCTGTTCGTCGATCCAGGGTTTTTTGTCTTTATAAAAGCAAAAAAATTCCCGTGGCAAAGTGAGGGACCAGCCTCCAACTCACAATAAAAACAAACCAAAAACGAACTGTGGGACACAGCCTACAGAAAAAAAAGAAGGGAGGGGTGGGGTTGGGCCCTCTTTGGGGCAATGCCACCCGATTAACCCCCTCCTCCCCATATGGAAGAATTCCCCCCACGGTGCCTAGAGTGCCAACCATCCCACAAAGCGCCCCACATTAACAATTTTTTCCAAAGATCAATAATAATAGACAAATCTCAAAAATTATTTTTGAAACAAAAATATTTAATTTTTTCAACATCAAAATTTTTAACAAAGTGAAAAAAAATAAATAAGTAATCGCTTTCTAAGGGGGACAAAACTTCATGACCTTATATAGATTTTATAGAATAAATAGGATCCATTAGCTTAAAAAACCTTGGCCCAGCCGCTGGGTTTTAGCCCAAAAAATCCAAAAAAGAAGAAGAAGAAGGCTGTTTCGAATGTTTTTAAAAAAAAATTTAAAAAAAAAAATACATCATAAATATTCATAGCTTTTTGTAAAATCGTTTTTCCCGCCACTTTAGGAAAGGGGAATTAGGTACGTCACAAAGTTACTAAGTGGCTCCTTTGTGGCTAAGCACTAGCAGAGCCATCTATGTGTAGAGACATTTCACAAAAAAAAAAAACATAGAAATTGAGCATAGCATTTTCCCCTTTTTTTTTTTTTTTTTTTTTTTCCCGGCGGGAAAGGGTTAACATAATTGCTATTGCGCCATCCAGTGAACACATTCAAACAGCAGTTCTTTCATTGAAAATTTTCAGCTAATTTTAACTTCATTCATCTGCGGCCTGATTTGCCGCGGGCCGTAAGTTTGACACCCTGTCTAGGAAGTTCTACGGATCATCTTCAGATTGAGAAATCGGCATTTATTTATCTATTTATTTTTTTTTTATTTATTATTTTCTTGTGTGTGATCTCACTTCATTCATAATATATTTAAATACGAGCATTTGCTGCGGAGCGCGTGTGTCTGTTTGTGGCGAAATGTATTTGGCGAGTCCTTTGATTGTGAAATTATTTTGCGTGAATGTGCGTATGTGCTTTTTTTGTATGTGTGCATGTGTGTATGCGTATTTATGTTTGTGGCTGGGTATGCGCAATTGCCTGGAATTAAGTAAATGCCGTTGGAAATTAGGCATGAACAACAAGGTCCCTTTCAATAAATATGTGATTCCACTGGTAAACTGATAGGTAATCGATTGGTTGCCTGACTTGACAGACTAATGACTGATTAGCGTGTGGCTTGACTGGCTTGTGATTTTCTTTCTGGTCAATGATTTAGTTTACAGATTATACACTGTATCTATCTGTTCATCTCTCTCTCTCTCTCTATCAATCTGCCTCGGGTGTGGGTGTTTTGTGTGTGTGGTGTTGTGTGTGTGTGTGTGTGTATTTGCGTGTGTGTGTGTATTTGCGTGTGTGTGTATTTGCGTACACACACACACACTACACAACACACAATACACACACGCGCCACACACGCGCACAAACCCCACCACCACACACATTCATGCTAAGGTAAAACACTACTAATAAATTTCCCCTTTCCTTTCTAAGCAGTGAGTTTTCAAACTAGAATTAACATAAAAACTTGAACAGATTCCAGGGCCCTTTCAGTGGAAACTAAATTTATCAGAACTGCAATACGTAATTAACACAACTGTCAAAATTATTCAAGTACAGATACACCATTTAAATATAATGGAACAATAACTGATCCCTTTTTTTGGACTTACCATACTCCACAAAAATATTGCATGGAAAAATCCAACGCTAACTATGCCACAGTACAGTAATTCCTGGAATCCCCAAAACCTATACTACAGTTTTTGTTTGGACTCTTACTTACCATATCCCCCTAAAATATTACATGAAACAGAATCAATGCCAGCTATGTCACAGTATAGTGAATCCTGGAATCCTAAAACCTGTACTATAACTTTTTGTCAGTTTTTCGTTCGTCTATCTGTTTAATTTATAACGCTTCCTTTTATGTGTGATTTCATATCTCAGTTGACTGCGGACTTAAGGTTGTAGTGGATAAATCAAACTCCGTAGAGTTAGAGATGTTGGTTTGGTAGCGTGTTACCCAACTACACAGGTAATGTTCATGTGGGTTTGGCATATTTTGAGGATGATTCTCGGGTGATTTGAAAGTGATCCCGTAGTCACAATTAAAAGAAAAACAATAAAATGACATCACTGGCTGACTAAAAAGGCAACATAAAAAAGAGCATCCATAATATACATTTATTACGCGCAAATCTTTCGAACATAACCAATTCGCAAGATAAACACACCATACTTGAGACAAACAGAGGCAACCCGCCACAGCACGAGAAAGCACCAGTCAGCCAGCTAAAAATCCTAATGGTCTTGTCACCAAGATAAAAAGCATCTCCCACTGCCCGACCTGCGCTGATCTTTATACTAGTGGCTTCCCGCATTAGTGACGTTTTTACCCATAATGCAGTTCAATTGATTTATGAATAGTGTATGGTGAGTTTAGAATAAGTTTAAACTATACATAAAAAGGTGATAAAACTATACAAAATTGGGCACATAAAATAAATGAAGGACAATAAAGTACGAAAAAGTGAAAGGGCAGGGATCCGTGAGGAAAACGGGAAAACACAAAGAGAAAACGAGAGAGAAACAAAACTAAAGGTGAATTAGCCGAAGACAAAAGGCAAGAATAAGGCAAGGTAAGTATAGAATATAAGGTAAGTAGTGTATAAGTAGTGTTACGTGCAGTAGAAATAGTGTAGATGTATATGTAGATCACGGACCAATGGGAAAGGTAAGTCAGAGGGTATAAAAAAAACACAGATTCAGTCTTATTAAAAAAACACAAAAAACAGCAAAGCCACGTCATCTTGCAGGGCAAAGGAGTCCGTAGAGTTCCTATACAGATTCGTAGCGTCAGGGGAACAGGCGGCCCGGAAGCCTGCGGGGTGACCCGCCTGATGCCAGGGGAAATTCACTACAAAGGTTACTTTTGTTAAAAGGGTATTTTATGTCTGATATCATAATCTATGTGACTGTGTAAAACATAAATATTAAAGAATGACATACACACCCGCGCGTGAGCGTGCAGCATCAATCCATTTCAAGTTCTATTATTATTGTTATTATTACTATTATAATTATATTATTATTATTATTATTATATACTGATATATACTAGGAATACTAGGTTCCATTACTGTGCTAAATAAGTTTGTAAGGTCCCAATGCTCATCAAGAGTGCCACAGTAGATAGAAACATCATAAAAGAAACATAATACCAAATTACGAAATCATTAGAAAATGACAAGCATCATCTGTCCCAATACACACAGGATGCCGAGTAACAGTCCCAAATCGCATGGGTATTACAGTTTTCCCTCAAGTAGATTCGCTAAGGAACAGCCAAACCGCCAGTATGTAAACACAGTACATCACAAAATTAGGTAGGTTTAAACATGGTTACCATAAAATGACAAATATAATCAGCCACTTGACAGAAGATCCGCCACACAACTATGCATTAACAAAGCGTAATTCAAGCAATGGCACCTCAACCCAGACGCTGACCCCGAAACCCTCTCATAAAAACTAAAATCACCCTTCTAACTTCCTCCAACCCTAAACTCCTCCTTACAACATTCCTACATTATCCTAAATCCTCCACATCACCTGCCCTCCTTCCCTAAACCACCCTCTGCTGCAAGCCTACAATTATGCACATTATAATGCATGGGCTTATTGTAATGGAGTTCTCATTCAGACACTGTTCAAAAGTTTGTATGTACACGAGTATGAGTGAGTATACACCTGTGCACAAGTGCACAGGTGTATGCATGTTTGTGTGTATATGTCCATGTGTGTGTGTATGCAAAGAGAAGAAATATATATAGAAGCCAGCCAGCCCAAGTCAGTGCTGGTCCCAAGCCGGATAAAATAGAGAATGGTTACCTAAAGTATCACCGGCACTCCGTGGAAAGGAACTGGGACCCTACCACGTACTCACTCCAAGGCATCATAACATAAAAACTACAATTAAGTATCATGCTGTGACCACGGCGGCTCAAAATGAACCACCGTTAAAAAAAAGTATAATATATATATATATATATATATATATATATATATATATATATATATATATATATATAATGTCGGAATATGTGCATACGTATGTATACGGATGCATATGTGTAGATTGTGTGTGTATATGTATGTGGTGTATGTATATATGTTAATGTATATATGTTATGTTATGTATGTATGTATATATGTATATTTGTTAATATACCATCATCATCATCTTCATCATTATTATCTCAACAAAGAGACGCACCTGATGGACAGGTCAATCCACAGAGGAAGTGAGCTAGATGCCCATATAGCCTGAGATGGTAAATCCCGGATTATGCAAGTAAGCAGGTCTATGGTGTAGCCGTCAGTTGGACACATGGTCCACTAGTTGTACCCCATGATACGGTGAAGAGACTTGTTAATCAAATTTGTCAGCCTTGGTCTTCTGCATAGGGTTACTCAAAACATCTCAAATGCTCTTGTTTGTTTCAAGTTTCATGCTCCTGCTGCCAGACCAATCCTTCTTGAATTCTGACAGCCTAAGGTATGGAAAGTTCTATGTGACTTCAAATGTCCTCACTGCAAGTTTTGGAATCGACTGAACAGGTTCCCCTAATAGGCCCCTAAAGTCCTGATCCTTGGTCTTGATCCAGGAGACCCAAGGGCCTTCGACTCATTGCTAAATGCCATGCAAGACCCTCCAGAGATTCAGATAGGATACAACAGTAATCTGGCAAGTCAAGGTGTGAGACTTGATAGTGCCAGTGGCCCACAACTGACTTTGTCTAGTGGCTCTGTCCTAATCAACAGTCATTGCAAAGTGTTGAAAAAGTGTTTGTGCAAGGACACAGCCTTGCTTCACGCCCTGAATTAAAGGGGCAAGTTTGACAAGCCCCCACCATAAACTTTACTAGTACTTTTCAGTAACCGGTATATTAAGCTTGCTAATAGGCCATTTATCCGCCGGTCAGATTTCCTCGTAAAGTCGCAGAAATCTCCCCATACGTTCCCTGAATGCACCAAAGTCCCAAATACCTTCTTGAAGGTCGATGTAGGGCTGCAAGCATCCCAATGACCAAAGTCACAATGGTGTTTCACAATTACTCAAAGTGCTAGGATATGGTCTATTGTGGACTTGGCTAGAGAGAATCTGATTGCTCCAGTGTCTGGGTGGCCCTTATTAGGTGGTCAAAGGATCCGTTCATAAGAATGCGGGCGAAACCTTGCGTGGTATACTGAGTCAGTGTAATGCCACGGTAGTTGCCTACAGTTCCAGCAATTCTTTCCCCTTTCAAAGAGGGATGACGCATGCCCCTCACAGGTCCAGGGGGCCATGGAGTGGACTACCAGATAGCAGCCATCAGCAGCCATAAGGTTCACCCCCAGCCTTTAAGCAGTTCAGCAGGGGGGGATATCAAATATCCGCACTTTCCCACTCTTCGCTTAGAAATTCGCCATCCTAACCTCAAGTTAGGGAAGGAGGTTCCTCACTGATGGGTGGGTCTGGTAACAGTTATTGTATATCACTGCATCCAAAGCTGACTGTTGGAGGGTCTAGCCTAGTACAGCTGCCTTAAAATACTCAGCCCAACGTGCAAGAACCCCAACATGATCTGAGATGACCTGTCCATCCACTGAGGCAGACTGCAGTCCATCTTGCAAAGAGGGTTTCACGAGTTCAGCTTTCCCAAAGGCCTTGGTAGGCAGGGCAAAAGTCATATTACCAAGTAATGGCCTTAACCTCCTCAGCAAGATTCCTGATGAACTGTCCTTCTCAGTCAGTGTTCAAGCACTAACACACCAAAGAGCGACGCAATCCTGATTACGATTCAGCCGCCCATGTGATATGCTTCATGGCCTCCAATGGCTCCAGGGAAATGAAATTTTGCCTTGCCCTCGAGCATACGCCTGTGGACTCCTGAGCTGGCTTTGAGTGTTTTGTGTTTGAAGGACTCCCACAAGCAGCTGGTTCCATCAGGTTTTTCATGATCGAACAGAGACTGCCAAACATCTATCTACTCTATATGTGTATGTGTGTGTGTGTGGTGTGTTGTGTGTGTGTGGTGTGTTGTGTGTTTGTGGTTGGGTGTGTGTGTGTGTGTGTGTTGTGTGTGTGTGTGTGTGTGTGGGGCGCATGTATTATGTATGTGTATATATATGGCATGTACAGTGTATAATGTGAACACTAAATGTGCACTCATAAATGTATGTGTACATACACATGTTCATAAGCTATGTATGGTATATTTATATGTGCATATATATGTCATAAGTTCATGTACGAGATATGGGTGCAGGTGTGTGTTCCCATATATGTGGGTGCATATAAAGTATGTATGCGCAATGTCCTATATTTATATGTAAATGCAATGTGCATATGTGTAAGTTTGTAATAATGTAGGGAGTATGTAAGCATATCATAATACTTAGGAATGTAATGTTCTAAAGATATATGCCCTGCATGTGCAATGTGCAACAAAAATGAAGCATATGCGTCAGTACTATGTCTGCAATAGGCGTATATACGCATAAATGAAATCAGTGTGTAAAATATAAATCACACATATAGGCACTTCTATCTCAAACCCAATGCTTCACGGGGCTATAACCGCTGGTGTAAGTGAAGCAAGGTACGTGCATTGTTGCTCCATTAAGTCCTAGCACTAGACCAGGGCAACCCTACTGGAGGGGTTATCATTGGCGTCCTGGCTAAATTACTCCCCTCCACCAAGATACATCCTAAGCTAGTTAGATGGGGGTTAACTCTGCTGTTTACGCTCTCAATAAAAATCGCATGATTACACCAGACAGTACATGGCGCTTTCATTCCTGAAGGCGAAGGAGCCCCTTGGTTACAAAGGTGATCAGGATCGTTCCAAGAGCACCTCAATGCGCTTCACAGAATAGGCACTCAAAAAAAAAGACTAGGCTGGAATTGGACATGAAAGTCGCGGCCATCTGACATCAAAAACGAAATTGACTTTATATAATTTCAAAAAAGGCGCGATATAGTAAAAAATCTTGGAGTTCTTTAAAATGTTTGGTGGCGACGCATAGAAATGGTCCAGAGGCCAATGGAAGAGGAAGGATATAAACTCATATGAAACGCACACTCAGACTTTGCTAACTTGAAGTCCAGAGCGACGAGAAATTAAATTTAAACATCCCTAAAACAGATATTCCACTTCTAAGCGACGAAAATCTCAACATTGACCAAATCAATAAATAGTTTCATTGACCTAATAAAGGAAGCCTGCACTTTGAAGTAGGCAGTAAGAACGTCAAGCAAAGCTCCAGCAAGCTCTCAGTAGAAACTAACAGATTATGCAAAAACGTAGGGATATGAAAGTATCGTCAACAGGGACAAAATAAAATTAGCTGAACCAACAAGACATAATAAAAAGAAGAAATGTACTGAAAACAATACTCAAATAATAAATGAAATATTAATCGGCATGAAAAGAGCTAAAAGGAGACTCAACTTAGGAGAAATCAATACATGCAATAAGAAATCAGATGGAGAGTGACATGTAATGATAATGAAATCGTAAGAGTAGTGAAAACTCAGTCTATATACTCAAATGAACAGCCTGATACTGGCGGTACTAGAGACGTATCTAACATCACAACAGAAGAAAAAAAAAAAGAGTGCTTATAGCATGAAGAGAGGTAAAACACCAGGTGGAAATGAATTAGTATAGACTTTTAATAGATGTAGAGAAATTGCAACAGTGGACTAGCCCATCTTTCTAACAAATGTCTTTCTAACAAAAATCAAATTGATATTTTAATAAAACTAAAAAACTACACCTAATTCTCATATTACTGCCACAATATACAATCCCTAAATATTCAAAGCCTGGGAAGGCAATCGCAGTATAACAACATTAACACCACAAATAAACAAAAATTAATTCCAGATTTTCTTTTCTCTATCAAATCCTCTCTTTCCCAAATTTTTTTGATTTTATCTAGCTCAATGTCACAATATTCATACTAATAGCTTTAACAGTAATATTTCTAAATTTTCGCTTGATTGAGGATTTCAGGAAGCTGTGCAGTGGATTTCAAATAAACAACCACCTAAAATTAAGATTCAAATGATAATTATTCCTTCATGATTTTCAAATGAATTGACTAGCAAATACCAGCAGTCTGATAGAAAAGCTATTAGCAGGAATCAAGTAAATGTAAATTCAGAGATACATGTATTAAGTAAGGCTTAGAAGTATCAGACATAAGTCATGAACCATGAAATCGTAATATAAAAAACATCTAGCACAGGTGAACCATTTAAAAATGTATACAGCTGACTAGGAATATTCAAGAACTATGGACAAAGAAGATATCAAATAACGAACACCTAATGCAATCTAAGATCCTGAACAATAATTTCACTCATAATTTCACATGAATGACAATAAAAGCAATCTGTATAGAAAAAGTCTGATTTAGGATGATCATGTCAACGGAACCAATTCGAGAATACATGTATAAGGGCTAAGTGCTAGAAGTAGTGGACAAGTACATAACTCGGCAACTCGTACATTCAAACACATCTACAAAGAGTAAATTAAGGATGTATCAGTCTAGTTGGAGCACTTTCAGGCTATACAAGTACATATATAATGCTACTGTAGCTATGTACCATAAAACAACACACATGACAAAAACTAACAACGGGCAAGAACAAAAGACCAAGGCCAACGAAACGAAAGCAACATAAACAAACCAGTACAACAATTGAAAGATTGTAGAGTTATATAATATCAGCTATATATATATAAATATATATATACTATCCATATAAACACACACCACACACACACATCACAGACACACACGCACCACAGACAACACATACATAATACAAAAAATAAAACAATATATAGTATATAATTATAATATATATATATATATATATATATATATATATATATATTATTATATATATATATATATATAATATATATATATATATATATATATATATATATCACATATCTATGTATGTACGTGTAAGTATGTGTGTCTGACGGAGTTAACAATATCGGCCGCTCTCTCTCCATGGCCAAGAAATTTCTACAAACTCTCCTTGTTCACAGATCGCTCGCTGCTTCTCCTGTGTCGATACACCTTCGAGTTGAGAAAAAAAGAATTGTAGACTCAGTGAGACGTTGGGCGAACAACATTCTTCGTGGATCCGTCACTGTTTGTTCAACTCACGCGCCACATCGCTGCTGCTAGGAGGGAGAGCGAGAGAGTATCGTTCCCTTCCCTTTAAAGCCAACAGGGAGGGACGGAGGGAAGGGGAAGAGGTTCCTCTGAGGAGGGTTGGGCAGGGCAG
>NC_051402.1:27523050-27553050 GCF_015228065.2 Penaeus monodon | reverse complement strand
GTAACGCCACAGCGGTCGCCAAGTCCTCGAGAAGTCAGACAAACGGCCCCACACCAAACCAATCCTCGTCTCCACGACGACTCTTCTGACGCTCCACTTCCGCCACAAGTGCCCAGCTTGCACCAGCTGGCACTTAGGGGCCTTATGGAGAAGTTAGCTACCAACACTGCTAACTAACCCCCCCTGGTCCAAACAAGCCTCTCCCGTCCACCGCTAGGCCATCAGCCAGCTGCAGGTTTTGAATGGGCTCCAGAGGCCCTCTACGCCACGCATCACTCTTGACAGTCGACACCGGATTCTAGACTATGTCCTGGTGGCAAAGTGCAGTGCTCAGCCGTAACATACCTCTGCACAGCCAACATCTGGAAGCAAGGGCACATCTTCACCGGCACCCTCACCAGCTTCCGTCCAAAGGCCGAACACGCCTTACTCTGCGTCAGGTAGTCAAGGCCCAGGGGGGCAAGCATTGCTCGTCCAGAGCGGCCACATACACCGGGGCAGCCGCTACACCGTGCGCCCACGACAATCGAGCCTCCCTGCGACCTTGAGCTGCACACAATGCCACATGACACCACACAGTCTCTGTGGTGCGTCGGGAAGTCGCAATAGGGGCCAACATATCAGGCCGCACTAGGGGCTTCTCAGCCCCAGTGTCCACTGTCAGGCGGCATGGTATTCCATCTACTGAGCCCTCCACCTGCATCGTGCTGAGTTCGACGGCTAGCTTACCCAAGTCGGGGCCCAGGAACCGAGGACGGCTGGGTTTCGGCCCCCTTCT
Source organism: Penaeus monodon (assembly GCF_015228065.2). Taxonomy (NCBI): domain Eukaryota; kingdom Metazoa; phylum Arthropoda; class Malacostraca; order Decapoda; family Penaeidae; genus Penaeus; species Penaeus monodon. The sequence goes on along the minus strand of NC_051402.1, from coordinate 27,552,272 downwards.
CCAGGCTGTCCGAAGTTTTCCTCCTGTACCATTCCATAGCCTTAGGACATTGCACTCGGATGTGACCATACCGGCCACAGTCCTGCAGCACTGCTGGAAGGGCATCGAATCAGTCCGGTTGAGAGACGCTTTCTCTGCTCCCTCCGACACCGACTAAGTCTATGCCTTCATCACCGCTGCGCAACACAAGCTTGGAAGTGCCGGCTCACCCCTCAATGCTACCTTCTCCACTTTAGCCTTCCGGCCCCAGAGGTCATGGCGGGGATGAGCAGCTGGCCCTAGCCACTGGTTCCTTCAGGAAGGTCTCGAATTCCAAGGCCCGCCAAGCGCCACCTGCAAGTCCTAGGGGTGTGCCTGTTTTGAAGTAGATTTGCAGCTGCTGGTCCTGCAAAAGCATCAACAAAGAATCACGGGCCAGGACCACAAATCATCTCTCCGCAGCCGCAGGTACGGACCTCCTTACCAGCGCCTCCACATCCTGCGCCAGCTGGGACAAGTCTCGCCCCGCTCACGAGCCGCTTCTTCAAGTGGGCCCGATATACCTCGACTGATGGTGGTGCCCGAAACGGCTTTTCAAAGCCTCCGCCACGCTGGTGTAAGACGCATTGTTGGGATGTGGCAGATGCCCAACACTTCCACCGCGGGGCCCCTTAGCGCTGTTACCACTGCAGGGCCTTCTCTTCCTGGCTCAGCCCTGGGCAGATGCAGCATTGCAAATGGCGACATATGCCTCCCAGGCCACCTTCCCGTCGTACTCAGCTGGCTACGCCTCACAGAATTTCTGGAGCCGAGGGGCTGCAGGGTGGAGAACGTGTGCCGTGAAAACTAACACGCCCGGGGGGGAGGAAGGGGGGGAGGGAGGCAACGAGGCGGGTGACCTGTTCTGAGTTGCCGCCAACCTATAACCAAGGGATCGGTTCGAAAAAGGGTCCCAGCCTTCTGCAGCGACCACTGGCTGCGACACCCCCAACCTTATGACGCTGTGAGGCCCGGGGGTTTCCTGCCACGGATCCAGCAGACCCATAAATATGGACACTCTGGCATCGTGCAGAACTCGTCCTGCCTTATTTGCTTGCAACGTTACTTACCTCGTGACGCGCCTGCCTCTTCAATTCCTCCCTCAGGCCCGAAACCGCACCCTCAGAGTTGCACCTCCTCCATCAGTTCCAACTCTTCACACGGTTGCAGGCCTGTCGGTGTACGCTGAGTTTCATCTTCAAAGATGCAAGGTTGCTCTGTAGCACCTCAACAAGTGGCAGAACGGTTCCTCTGCCTTCCTTGCCTGCATCTCGACGAGATGGGTGCGCCTTCTCGCGTGCCTTCTGTGCCTGACTCTTCTGCACCTTGTGCCATTTCCTCCCTCATACGGCAGCATGGCAGTGATCAGGTCCTCTGGCTCGGCTTCACCTCACTCGTGCCTGCATCAGTCATAGCCTCCCTCTCTCTCTGGCTGCCGCCTCTTGGACGACATGATAAATCGCGCTCTCACTGATAAATACACAGATCCCACTCTGACAACATGGTACGCCGGCCGCCTCGTCTCTCTACCACCAAACACAAGGCAGGCTAGGTCAGACGGCGTGCTATCCACAGGTCGTGAAACACTGAACACTCAAGAGGCACCAGCACCACAGAGTCCAGAAACAACCAAGAGGGGAAAAGCCAAGTGGCGAGGCAGGGCACGATAATAAACACAAAAGACAGTCTTTCCTTTATTTACACAAGTTATTTACCGTACACTTTTCTATAGGCCACAATACAGGAGAAAATAACAGTAACACTGCACTTAAGCTCTAACAGAGCAACACAAAGTTATAGCAGGTCACCAAGGGCAACACGAGGTCTTCACAGGAGCAGCACCCAACTCATCTCCTCGCTTGTTCCGCGCTCACAGCCAGCTGCGTCATGTTTCTCAGGTCCCTTCATGTTAAACATGCCCAGGTCATCCTTTCATGTTAACACATGGTTCGCACAGAGACAAAGACCCACTGCGTAGCAATATATATAATGTGTGTGTGTGTGTGTGTGTGTGTGTGTGTGTGTGTGTGTGGTGTGTGTTGTGTGTGTGTGTGTGTGTGTGTGTATTATATAATGCATATAATATATATAATATATATATATATAGATATATATATATATATATATCTCTATATATATATAGTATATATATAATCATATATATATATATATTATATATATATATATATATATAATATATATCATTATATATATATATATATTATATATTATATAGATAATATATATATATATATATATATATATATTATATATAGATATAGATATATATATATATATATATATAGATAGATATATCTACATATATATCTATATATATATCTATTATATATAGATTATTATATAATATATATATAATATAATATATATATATAATTATTATATATATATATATATATATATATATCATATAGATATATAATATATATATGCATATATATAATACACACACACCACACACACACCACAACACACAACACACACACACACACCACCCCACACACACACACACACACACACAGATATATATATTGCTTACGCCAGTGGGTCTTTGTCTCTTGTGCGCAAACATGTGTAACATGAAAAGGATGACATGGGCATGTGTTAACATGAAGGGACCTGGAAAAACAACGACGCAGCTGGCTTGTGAGCGGAACAAGGAGGAGGATGGAGTTGGGTTGCGCTCCTGTGAAGAACCTCGTGTGTGCCCTTGTGACCGATATAACTTTCTTCTGTTTTTCCTGCGCGTTGACTCGTGTGGGCTCGTTCTAAGCCTGTATCGTGCAGTGTGACATGTTTTCCTTATTTTCTCCCTGTTATTGGCCTATAGAAAGTGTACGGGTAAATAACTTGTGTAAATAAAGGAAAGACTGTCATTTGTGTTATTTCGTGCCCTGCCTCGCCCACTTGGCGTTTCCCCTCTTGGTCGTTCTGGGACGATGTGGGCTGGTGCCTCTTGGAAGTGTTCAGTTGTTCACGACCCTGGGGATAGCACGCCGTGATTGCCTAGCTGCCTTGGTTGGTGCGTAGAGAGACGAGGCGGCCCGGCGAACAATTGTGTACAGGAGTGGGATCTGTGAATTTGATCAGTGAGAGCGCCGATTTATCATGTCGTCCAAAGATGGCGGCAGCAATGAGAGAGAGGAGGCTATGACTGAGGCAGGCACGAGTGAGGTGAAGCCGAGCCCAGATAGGACCTGATCACGCCATGCTGGCCGGTATGAGGGAGGAAATGGCACAAGGGGCAGAAGAGCAGGACACAGAAGGCACGCGAGCAGGCGCACCATCTCGTCGAGATGCAGGCAAGGAAGGCAGAGGAACAGTTTCGCCAACTTGTTGAGTGCTACAGTAGCAACCTTGCATCTGTGAGATGGAAACTCAGCAGTACACGACAAGGCTGCAACAGTGTGAAAGAGTGAAAACGATGGAGGATGTGACAGACTCTGAAGGGTGAGGTTCAGGGCCTGAGGGAGGAAGTGAAGGAGGAAAGGCGGCGTTCACGAGGTTAGTAACGTGCAAGCAAAGAAGCAGGCGAGGTTCTGGCAACAGCTGCCAGAGTGTCAGATTTAAGGGGGTCTGCCGGAATCCGTGCAGGAAACCCCCGGGCTCACAGCGTCGTGGTGTAGCAGCCAGTGGTCGCTGCAGAAAGGCAGGGGGACCCTCGGAAACCGCTCCCTTGGGTATATGTTGCGGCAAACTCCAGACCCGGTTCCAACACGCCTCGTTGCCTCCCTCACCCCCTTCCTCCCCCCGGGCGTGTTAGTTCACGGCACACGTTCTCAACCCTGCAGCCCCTCGGCCTCCAGACATTCTGTGAGGCGTAAGCCAGCTGAGTACGACGGAAGTGGCCTGGGACGGCATATGTCGACCAATTTGAAATGCTGGCATCTGCCCCAGGGCTGGAGCCAGGGAAGGAGAAGGCCCTGCAGTTGGGTCAACAGCGCTAAGGGGCCCCTCGGTGGAAGTGTTGGCGGCATCTGCCACCATCCAAACATGCGTCTTACACCAAGCGTGGCGGAGGCTTGAAAAGCCGTTTTCGGGCACACCATCAGGGGGGGGGGGGCCCCGAAAGGTATTATCGGGCCCACTTTGAAGAAGCGGACTCTGTGAGCGTGGCGAGACATTGTCCAGCTGGCGCAGGATGTGGAGGCGCTGGTAAGGAGGTTCTGTACCCTGCGGCTGCGAAGAGATGATTGTGGTCCTGGCCCGTGTTTCTTTGTGAGCTTTGCAGGACCAGCAGCTGCAAATCTACGTCAAGCAGGCACACCCTGAGGACTGCAGCGTGGCGCTGCGAGGGCCTTGGAATTCGAAGACCTTCCTGAAGAGCACAGTGGCCTAGGGGCCTAGCTGCTATCCCCGCCATGACCTCTGCGGCCGGAAGGCTAAAGTGGAGAAGGTAGAATTGAGGAAGGTGAGCCCGAGCACTTTCAAGGCTTGTGTTGGCGCTGCGGTGAGGAAGGGCATAGACGTAAGTCGGTGTCGGAGAGAGAGTAAAGCGTCCTCTCAAACCGGACGGATTCTGATGCCTTCCAGCAGTGCTGCAAGGACTGTGGCAGGTATGGTCCACCATCCGATTGCATGTACTAAGGCTAAGGAAGGGGTACAGGAGAAACTCGGACAGGCTGGGAGGAAGGGGGCCGCAACCCAGCCGTCTCGGTTCAGGGACACCGACTTCGGGTAAGCTGCCGTCGAACCAGCACGATGCAGTGGAAGGCCAGTAGATGGGAATCCATGCCGCCTGACAGTGGACAATGGCAGCTGAGAAGACATAGGCGGACTGATATGTTGGCCATATGCGACTTCCAGAGCACCACAGAGACTGTGTGGTGTCATGGGGCATTGTTGTGCAGCTTAAGGGGCCAGTGGAGGCTGTATTGGCGTGGGCAGCACGGTTGTAGCGGTTTGCCGGTGTATGGGGCCGCGCTGACGAGCACTGCTTGCTGGGCCTTGACTAACTGAACGCAGAGTAAGGGCGTGTGTGTCGGCCTGGACGAAGCCGGTGAGGGTGCACGGTGAAGATGTGCCCTTGCTTCCAGGAGGTTGGCCTGTGCAGAGGTAGTTACGGCTGAGCAACTCACTTTGCAACAGGACAGAGTCTAGAATCTCGGTGTCGACTGTCAAGAGTGATGCGTAGGAGTGAGGGGCCTCGTGGAGAACCATTCAAAACCTGCAGCTGGCTGATGGGCGAGCGGTTGGACGGAGGCCTGTTGGACCGGGGAGGGGTTAGTTACAGTGTTGGTAGCTAACTCTCCAATAGGCCCAGAAGTGCCACAGCTGGTGAAAAGCTGGCCCTGTGCGAAGTGGAGCGTTCAAGAGAGTCGTCGTTGAGCGAGGAGTGGTTGGGTTGGGCCGTTGTACTGACTTCATCGAGGACTTGGCGCACCGGCTGTGGCGTACCATGGCAGGAAGTACTCCTGGTGGAGCCATGGTGAAAAAGAAGATGGACGTTAGCCCCAGTAGCGGCGATGAGGACGTGGAGCGCTGACGAGATGCGAGCATTGCGACGGTGAGGGCGATGCAGCAGACGTCAATGATGACATGAGCCAGGCTTGGGCGAGATTTACCCTTCTGGTGCCACTGCCCAATCTACCGCCGCCCACACCTCTCAGAGCGACCCCAGTGAGAGCGAGAAAGCCGCGCCTGGATGAAAATATTTTGTGTTGCTGGAGAACTAATTTCAATTACGGGTACTTTTGTTTGATAAAGAATTTGTTGTTCTTGAGGACTACTTTATTTAAATTCTGTAGTTTGTTCAGGTTTAGGTAGTCAGAGCAGACGGCGTCGTCTGCTGATAGGGGGGGATAGTGCTACGCCAGTGGGTTCTTGTCTCTGTGCAAAACATGTGTTAACATGAAACGGATGACTTGGGCATGGTACCCGCCGGGCCGACATTCCCCCCATGCCGCAGCTGGCTGTGCGCGGACCCACCGCGCGGCGCCGGCGTTGGGTGCTGCTCCTGTGAGACTCGTGTGCGCCCCTTGTGCCCGCTACACCTTTGTGTTGCTCTGTTATCCGTGTTATGCTGCCGTGTGACATGCTGTTTCCCCCTGTCTTGTGCCTCTCGAAACGGTCCTGGTAAATATCACTTGTTGTAAATAAAGGAAAGACTGTCATTTTGTGTATTTGTGGCCTCTGCCGCGCCCACTTGGGTTTCCCATTGTGGTGTTCTGGGACGCTGTGGGCTCGATGGCTCTTGGAGCTGGTTTATAGAGATAATGAGATAGATATATTATAGATGATATATATATATATATATTGAGAGAGTTAGATAGAGATATATATATATAGATAGATATAATATATAGTAGTACACACACACACACACATACACATCATCTAACTATCTATCATCTATCTAGCTACGATTACAGTAGATATATATATAGATAATATATATATATATAATTATATATTATATATACTAGATATATATCTATTATTATTATATATGTGTTTATTATATTAATATAATATATATATATATATAGTATATTAGATATATATATAATTATAATATAATGAGATTTGTACGAAATACGTTGATGATTAATGCACTCGTGCATTTCTTGATTTCCTGATTCCGGACTGGCATCTGTAAACTATCGCCGAAGCATCCGAAATGATTGCGTTATCTGCATCTAGCTCTCCAGCGGAATTCTAACACACGTAAAAAGAAAAGAAAAGAAAAAAAAATATAAGAGGATAATGGCAGTGCGGTGATGAAATACTGTACAATAACAATAATGTTACTGGGATGATGAAAAAGTATAATGATGAAAGTAAATATGTTAATTGTTAACGAAAGTTGACAACGACGGTAATAACAATATTTATAAAAAAATATTTTGATATAAAATTATGAAGAAGAGGTTGATAGCAGTGATATTGTTGATTAATAATGATGATTGAAAAAATGATGATAACTGGGATGAGAATAGAGTTTCATTGTCAGTGAAAGTGACGACGACAGTAATAGCGATACTTATAAAATGAATTATGATGTAAAATATAAAGAGATGATAAGATTGTTGATAAAATATATAGTGGTGTTGATAATAATAATAGTGGGGTTGATAAAATAATAGTGAGATATGAACAAACAACACCGACAGCAGCCAACCTCAACAGTAATGATAATAATAATGATTAATAATATAAAACAATAATAATAATAATAATAATGATAATTATAATTACTCTTATTATTCTCATTATTAGTATTAGTATTATTATTATTGATTATTATATATTATTATTATTATCTTATTACTATTATTATTATATTATTATTATTATTACACTATATTATTATTATTATTATCATAATAATGTGCTGCTTGCTGATGAGAAGATGATAATATGGATGATGATGATGATAATAATAATAATATAATAATAATAATAATAATAATAATAATAATAATAATAATAATAATAACAATAATAATAATAACAATAATAATAATTAATAATAATAATAATAAATAATAATAATAATAATAATAATAATAATAAAATAAAAATAATAATAAAATTATTTATATTAAAAATAATAACTGCGAATAATAGTTTATATGATAACAGAACAAAAATAACAAAAATTATAATAACATTATAATGAAACAATGATAAGGACAATTACAATAAAATAGCTAAGAAATAATGAAATAGTGATAATGATGAGATAGAAGTAACGATAATAATGATGATGATACTAATAATAATAAAGAAATAATGAAAACAATATAACGAAAATTAATGTTAATGATAATAGTAATGGCAATGATAATGATAAAGATTATGATGATAATAATAATGATCACTACTATGATAATTATGATAATAGTGAAATACGACTACTAATAATGATCATTATTATTATTATAACACTAATACTAATAATGATAAGAATATTGATAAAATAATAGGGGTAGGAGTAGTTTGTAATAAAATAATAACAATAACAATAACAATAATAATAATAATAATACTAATAATAATTATAATAATAATAGCAATAATAATAATAATAATAATAATAATAATAATAATAATAAAAGAATACTAATAATAATAATGAGAAATATAATAGTAAGATGATGATGATGATGGATGATGAGATGATGATGATGGTGATTATAACAATAATAACTAATGTGATAATAATATTAATAAAAAATAGTATTGGTTTAGTAGTTGTATAAGAAATAACAATAATAAATAATGATATTAATAACAATAATAATAACAGTAATAATAATAATATTAATAATAATAATAATAAACAATGATTATGGATGATAATGATAATGATGATAATAATAGTAATGATAATAGTGATAATAATTACTACCATACTAATTATCTATTATGATTATAAACAATAATACTAATAATGATAATAATATTAATGAAAATCAATAATGATAGTAGTAGTTGTACAATAATAATAATAATAATAATAATAATTAATAATAATAATAATAATAATGATAATAATAATGATAATGTTTAATGATAATATAATGATATGATAATGATAATAATAATAATGATAATAATGATATGATGAGGATGATGATGTGATGACGGCGATGACGATGATGATTACTGGTACAGGATAATGATAATAAATGTATAACTATGATAACGTACTACTGCTACTACTAATATAATGAAAATTGTTTTAAAAATCATTATTACTATTATTATTGTTATTAGTAATTGTTATGATGTATTATATATTATTTCATTATTATTATATTATTATTATTGTGTTATTATTATTATATATTATCATTATTATTATTATTATAGTATTATTATTATTATAACTATTACTTTTATTATCTTTTTTTATTAATATTGATATTATATTATTCATTCCTTCTTAATATTATAGAGTAGTAATATGTAATAATTATGACAATGATGATGAGCATTATTGTAGAAATGTATCTTGACACTTGAACCTTACTGAATGGCCACTTGCTTACCTCTGCATAACTTTTGTTAGGATTAGTAATAGTGATTGATAGGCCATCGTAGACGAGGCCTCAGCGGGACAAAGGAACACAGCCCTGACAGTGTCGCACTTATCTTGCTATCTAGAGTGAGGTTAGACCGACACTCCAGTATGTTAAAGCTGGTTCTCACCCTCAGTAAGGAGCCAAGCAGTGAGGTGAGAGAGCAACAGAAAAGGAAGGACACCACAGATGGTCATGTGAGAAGGTTGCGCTGAGATACTTCAGTGAGTGTATTTCTGTTGAGCGGCCCTGACTAGCGCATTCTGTTGTGATTGTGACTGTGACCAGTGAATAAACGAAAAGCAGAAAACATTCCTTCGGACCTACGCTGCCATTATTAAAAATGCACTGGACCCCGCCTTCGGCAGCGATTCTCTATATTATGCTACTTTATTATATTCTTCTCATTGCTCTCAATCCTCATCCTCATCATCGTCATTATCATCATCATCATCGTTCAATTATCATATCATCATCTTCCTCCTCATCCTCCCCTTCTCACATTCCCATCCTGCTACTTCTCATCATACTGATGTACTAATTACTAATCCTAATATAATCTACTACTCCTTACTCATCTCATCCTTCCTCCCCCCCTCCTCCTCTCCTCTACTCCTCCCCCCCTCCTGCTGAGCCATCCTGCTACTCCTTCCCTCCTCCTCCCCCTCCCCACCCTTCTTCTTCCCTTCTTTCCCCCCCCCCTTCCCCTCCCCCCCCCCCCCTCCCCCCCCCCCTCTCCCTCCCCTCCCACCACCCAAATCCAAACCTCCCTCCTTCAATTCTACTACCGATAGTAGTAATATTGGTAATATTAATATTAACAGTAATAGTGATAATAATGACAACATTATTACGAATACGAACAAAAGCAGCAGCAATAATAATAACAACAATGACGCTAATGACAAATATAATAACAATAATGACCATGATAATGATAATGATACTAACAACAATAGTAACAACAACGATAACGTTAGCAATGGCAATGTACAATTATAATAATAACAATAAAACGAAAATTGTAACCATAGGAGTAAGCAATAATTACTATGATTAAAGTCTTTTCCTTCCCGAAGAATTCAGAAGACGAGAACACACGTAAGAATCCGAGAGAATAGCGAAGTCTCTCAACCAAAGAGAAGTAGAATTACACTTTTCATTAAGTCTTTCGCGTGTCGCTGTGAGAGGTGAAAAAAGCACGCACGCTCTCTTGCGGCCTTTGAGACTGCGAGGACAAAAGGGGCCGTCTCAAGTACCCTTTGCTTGTTTCACTCACGCGCCTCTTGAGTGCGAGCGCGCACTTTCTCTCTCTTGCTCTCTCTCACACCCACACAACACATAACACAACACACCACACACACACCACACCACACACACACACACACCACACACACACACACACACACACACACACACACACACACACACACGCCACGCCGCGTGCGCGCTCCCACAGACTCGTTGAGCTGGTGCAAGTATTTGGTCTGTATGTATCACAAGGATAAAGTAAAGTGCTTCTCTTTGTTTTTTTTTTTACTTCCTTTCTTGTTTTGAATGTTTTGATTAGGCATATTTGGTGAAGGAGCAAAAGCTTTTGAATTTACAAAATAAAACCGATAGCATCTCTTTGCCCTTTGTCCTATCTGTAATTGCCGTTCTTATGGTTCCTCTCTCTTGCTCGTTACTTAATTTCAGTAACTCTTTCAATCTTGTTTTGCTCACGTACTCATGTAGGACTTATACTTGTTATTTTGGAATTTATTTAGTTTCCAAACAAGTTTTCTCTAATGCCTGTCTTTATACGTTACATTCGAAAAGATGCATGCACACACGAAAAAGTGAATGATGATGACTACAAGGGCACAGCGTGTACTCTGGCTATCTGCATGGTGGTCCCAAAATATTATGCATGGATGAATCTTTTATTTACCTTAGGTGTATCGACCCGCATACTGTACATGCGTCATTTCGTAAATATATGGCGCTGGAATCGATGTTTTGAGTCTGAAAGATGCATAGGAAGAAGTATAAAACACTATTCTAAAAACTAAGGATCAGCATCTAAAAATTGAAAACTCAGAATGAGTAGAAGGGGAACAGAAGGAAAAAAATACAGTTGTAATAAGCGTAATGGAAGCAGGAAGAGACGTATAGCCGAGAAAGGAACTCAGCAAACACTCAAGACCCACGCATGACTAAACCCTTCCTCTCCTTCCCTCCAACCCCCCTTACTCACTGCACTGCCCAACCCTCCTCAGAGGAACCTCTTCCCTTCCCTCCGTCCATCCTGTTGGCTTTAAACGGGAACGGGAACGATACTCTGCTTCGCTACTCCCCTACCTAGCAGCAGCGTGTGTGCGCTGTGAGTTGAACAAACAGGGCGACGGATCCACGAAGGAATGTTGTTCGCCCAAACGTCTCACGAGCTACAATTCTTTTTTTTCCCTCGAAGGTGTATCGACACAGGAGAAAGCAGTGGCCTGTGTGAGCGATCTGTGAACAAGGAAGGAGTTTGTAGAAATTTCTGGCCATGGAGAGAGAAGCGGCCGATATTGTTAACCCACAGACACACATACTTACACGTACATACATAGATATGTGATATATATATATATATAAGATTATATAGATCCCCTATATATATATATATATTATATATAATATATATATATATATAATATAATATTGATATATATATATATATATATATATATATCATATATATATATAATGTGTGTGTGTGTGTGTGTCTGTGTGTGTGTGTGTGTGCAGGGTGTGTGTGTGGTGTCTGTGTGTGTGTGTGTGTGTGTGCGTGTGGGTGTGTGTGTGTGTGTGTGGATATGTATATACGATATATGTAATATTTATATATCATCATCATTAGCCTGAATATTCCACTGCATGGCGTAAGCTTATCACAATCTTTTCCAAATTTGTCTGTCTGCGTTTTTGTTCTATCTTGGACCCCAAATTCGTTATTTCCGGTCATGGCCATTGGTCTCTTATGTTATCTAATAGCCCAGTCTGTTACTTTCTTTGTCCACTTGTTGTTTGTCTCAGGACAGTGCATACTAAGGGAGCCTCTTGGATCTACGTGTCTGACCGGAAGGTGCTCCAACCTAGACAGATACATCCTTAATTTCCTCTTTGCAGATGTGTTTGAATGTACGAGTTGCCCGAGGTATATGTACTGTCCACACTTCTAGCCTTAGCCTTATACATGTTAATCTGCTCCGAATTGAATTCATGGTGAACATGATCAGCCTAAATCAGACTTTTTATATCAGATTGTTATTATTTGAATTGTTTTGCATTCATTTGTAAATTCACTGAAGTGAACAATATCATTTGCAAATCTTAGATTGTTTATGTGTGCGTTTATTTGATATCCTTTTTGTTCCATTCTAGTCTTCTTGAATATTCCTCAAGTCAAGCTGTAAACAGTTTTAGTGAATAGGTTCACCTGCTAACAGCTTTTTTATTTAGTATTTTATTGGTTTCCATGTGGAGCTGATGGTTGCTTGATGATCTTCTTATTATAACTATATTTTACAATATACCTCCTCTATTCCCTGTCTTCGAATAGCCTTCTAGTACGGGGTATGTATAGAGTCAAATGTTTTCAAAATCATGAATGACATTAATTTTTTGTTTTCTTATTTCGGTGAGTGTGTGAATGTTGTTGTTGAGAATCCCACTGCGGAAGCTTGCATGTCCTCTAGGCTATTTAAGAATTTAGTGTTAGAGATGGAGTTGTGATGGAATATTGGAGCAGTTGTAAGTAATGAAAGGAAGGATATGGGGTCGGAGTTTTAGTTCTTTTCCATCCCCCTTTAAATATATCAAAATAATTTTGCATTTTGTTAGAAAGACATTGTTAGGAAAGTATGGGTAGTCCACTGTTGCAAGTTCTCCTACATCTATTAAAAGATACATACTAATTCCCATTTCCACCTGGTGTTTACTCTCTTCAGCACTATAAGCCTATTTTTATTTCTTCTGTTGTGATGTTAGGTACGTCTCTGTTACCTCCATGTATCCAGGGGCTGTTCATTTGAGTTATATAGACCCGTAAATAGTTTTCACTACTCGTACGATTTCATTAATCATTACATAGTCACTTCTCCATCTGATTTCTTGATTGACATGTATTTGATTTTATCACTAAGTGAGTCCTCCTTTTAGCTCTTTCATGCCTGATTATATTTCATTGTATTATTTGGAGTATGTTTTCAGTCCAGTTCTCTTCTTTTTATTATAGTCTTTGTGGGTTCAGTCTACTTTTATTTGTCCTGTTGACGATACTTTCATATCCCTACGTTTTTGCAAATCTGTTTAGTTTCTACTGAGAGCTGCTGGAGCTTTGCTTGACGTTCTTACTGCTACTTCAAGTGCCAGCGTCCTTTATGTAGGCAATGAACTATTATTGATTTGGTCAATTGTTGAGATTTCGTCGCCTTAGAATGTTAATATCTGTTTGGATGTAAAGTTAATTTCTGCGCTCTGCTTCAAGTTAGCAAAGTCTGAGTGTGGTTTCATATGGTTTATTCCTTCCTCTTCCATTTGGCCTCTGACCATTCTATGGTCGCCACCAACATTATTTATTAAGAACTTCCAGGATTTTTACTATATCGCGCCTTATTTGAAATTATAAAGTCAATTCGTGATGTCAGATGCGACTTTATGTCCAATCCAGCCAGTCTTTTTTGAGTGCCTATTCTGTGAAGCAGAGGTGCTCGGAGCGATACTGATCACCTTGTACCAGGGGGCTCCTTCGCCTTCAGGGAATGAAGGCCATTGTACTGTCTCGTGTAATATGGATTTTTATTGAGAGGTAAACAGCCAGAGTTAACCCCACTAACTAGCTAGGTGTAATCTTGGTGGGAAGGGGGAGGTAATCTAGCCAGGACGCCAATGATAAGCCCCTCCAGTAGGGTTCCCTGCTAGTGTGGACTATGAGCAACTAATGCACGACCTGTCACTACACCAGGTATAGCCCCGTGAGCAGGTTGGAGATTCAGAAGTGCTTTATATGGTGATTATATTTTACACATGATTTCCATTTATGCATATATACGCCTATTGCAGACATAGTACTAACGCATATGTTCAGGTTGTGCACATTCACTGCAGGCAATATATCTTTACATATACTCCGAAAGTATATGATATGATTTAAAAACATACTCTACATTACCACAACTAAACATATGCACATGCATTACATATATATAGACATATGCCGCAACATATGTTATATGCACCCACATATATGGAACACAAACCTGCCACACATATCTAGATACATGAAACTTTAGAATTATATGCCACATATATAATATACCCATACATATGCTTATGAAACACAGTGTATGTACACTACATTTAGAGTGCACATTAGTGTTCACATGTATAACCGTCCTATGATGCACATATATATACACATACCTATATACATGCGCACCCACACACACACACACACACACCACACACACACACACACACACACAACAACACACACACACACACACACATATAGATAGATAGATGTTTGGCAGGTCTCTGTTCGATTCATTGGAACTTGAAACCTGATGAACCAGCTGCTCTGTGGGAGTCCTTCAAACACAAACAACACTCAAGCAGCTCAGAGTCCACAGGGGCGTTATGCTCAGGGCAAGGCAAAAATTTCATCCCTGGAGACCTTGGAGGGCCATTGAAGCGTCACATTGGCGGCTGAATCGTAATCAGGACTTGCGTCGCTCTTGGTGTGTAGGGCTGGACACCTGCTAGAAGAGGACAGTTCATCAGAATCTTGATGAGGGGGGTGAAGGGCCATTACTTGGTAAAATGACTTTGCCATGCCTACCAAGCCTTGGTGAAAGCTGAACTCTAAACCTCCTTGCAGATGACTGACAAGTCTGCCTCAGTGGATTGCGACAGGTCATCTCAGATCATGTTGGGGTTCGTGAAAAAAAAAAAAATCGTGGGCTGAGTATTTTAAGCAGCTGTACTAGGTAGGACCCTCAAACAGTCAGCTCGGATGCAAGTGATATCACAATAAAAACTGTACAGACCCACCCATCCAGTGAGGAAACTCCTCCCCTAACTGAGGTTGGATGGCGATTATAAGCTGAAGAGTGGGGAAAAGTGAAAAAAAAAAAAAAAAAAGAAAAAAAAAAAAAAACTGGGATTGTGATATCCCGCTGAACTGCTAAAGGCTAGGGGTGTGAACCATGGCTGCTATGGCTGCTATCTGGTAGTCCACTCCATTCCCCCTGACCTGTTGAGGGCATGGTCATCCCTCTCTGAAGGGGAATGGAAATTGCGGGGACTGTAGCAACTACCGGCATTACACTGCTCAGTATACACGCAAGGTTTTCGCCCTACATTCTTATGAAACGGAATCCTTGACCACCTCATAAGGCACCAGAGACTGGAGAATCTAGATCACTCCTAGCAGTCCACAATAGACCCGATCCTAGCGCTTTGAGTAATGTGAAACACCATTGTGACTTTGGTCATGGGAGCTGCAGCCATACATCGACCCAAGAAGGTATTTGACTTGGTGCATCGGGAACGCTATGGGAGATCTTCGACTTAGGAGAATCTGACGCGGATAATTGGCCTAATAGCAAACTAAATATACCGGTACGGAAAGTACTGGTAAAGTATGGGGGGGCTTTGTCAAACTTTCGCCCCTGTTTGAATTCAGGGGGTGAAGCAAGCTGTGTCCTTGCCCCACAAACACTTTTCAAACACTCTGCATGGAATGGTTGATGGGCCCAGAGCCACTAGACAAAGTCAGTGTGGCACCACTGGGCAATATCAAGGTCCACACTTGACTGCAGATTATGTTGCTCCCGATTGAGTATCTGGAGGGTTCTGATGCAGTAAGCAATGAGTCGAAGCCCTTGGTCTCCTGGATCAAGACCAGATCAGGACTTTAGGGGCTATTAGGGAAAACGTTCAGTCGATCCATACTTGCAGTGAGGACATTGAAGTTCACAGACGAACTTCCATACCTTAGGCTGTCAGATCAAGAAGTGATTGGTCTGGCCGCAGGAGCCAAAAGAACTGAACAACAAGAGCATTTGGAGATGTGGTACCGATGCAGAAGGACCAAGCTGACCAAAATTTGTAACAAGTCTCTTCACCGTAACATGGGGCACAACTGGTAGGACATGTGTCCAAATGACGTGCTACACCATGAGAGGCATGGACAGTTACTTGCATAATCCGGGATTACCATATTCAGGCTATATGGGCATCTAGCTCACTTCCTGTGGAGAACCATGTTCCATAGGTGGTCCCTTGTGAGATAATAATGATGAAGAATGATGATGATGTATATAATATATACATAACATACATACATACATATATACTACCACACATACCTATACACACAACAATCTACACATATGCATCAGTATACATACATATACACATATCCGCATAATAAATATATATCTATATAATATATATAATATATATATAGTATTATATACTATACACACATTTTTTGTAAACGGTAGGTTCATGTGTGAGCCGCCGTGGTCACAGCACGATACTATTGTAGTTTTTATGTATGATGCTCTTGGAGTGAGTATGGTAGGGTCCCCAGTCCTTTCAACGGAGAGTGCGGTGATACCTTTAGTAACATCTCTATTTTTATCCGGGCTTGGACCAGCACTGACTTGGCTGGCTGGCTTCTAGTATAATTACTTCTCTTGCCTACACACACACACAGGACATATACACACAAACATGATCATGCTTGATTACGGCTTTATTAAGCATAGTTGTGTGGCAGATCTTCTGTCAAGTGCTGATTATATTTGGCATTTTTTGATGGTAACCATATTTAAACCTACCTAATTTTGTGATGTACTGTGTTTACATAACTGGCGGTTTGCTGTTCCTAGCGAATCTACCTGAGGGAAAACGGGAATACCCATGCGATTTGGGACTGTGACTCGCATCTGTGTGTATTTGGGACAGATGATGCTTGTCATTTTCTAATGATTTCGCATTGGTATTAGGTTTTCTTTTATGATGTTCTATACTGTGGCACTCTTGATGAGCATGGGACTTTACAAACTATTTAGACAGTAATGGAACATAGGATTCCTAGGATATATCCGTATATAATAATAAATAAAATAATGATAATTTATAATCGTAATAATAACAAATAATCATAGAAATTGAAATGGATGAGCTGCACGCTCACGCGCGGGTGTGTATGTCATTCTTAATATTTATGTTACACAGTCACTAGATTATGATATCAGACATCATAAAATACCCTTTTACAAAAGTACCTTGTAGTGAATTTCCCCTGGCATCAGGTTGGGTCACCCCGCATGGCTTTCCGGGCGCCGGTTACCCTGACGCTACGAATCTGTATAGGAACTCTACGGACTCCTTGCCTCTGCAAGATGACGTGGCTTTGCTTTTTTCTTTTTCTTTTTTTTTTTAATAAGAATGAATCTGTGTTTTTTATACCTCTGACATTACCTTTCCCATGGTCCGTGATCTACAATACATCTACACTATTTCTACTGCCCACGTAAAAACCCCCACAAACTACTTATACACTACTTACCTATATTCATACTTACCTTGCCTATTCTTGCCTTTGTCTCAGCTAATTCACCTTTAGTTTGTTTCTCTCTCGTTGTCTCTTTGTGTTTCCCGTTTTCCCTCACGGTACCTGCCTTTCACTTTTCGTAACTTTATTGTCCTTAATGTATTAGGTGCCCATTTTGTAGAGTTTTATCACCTTTTTTATGTAATATTTAAATTATTCTAAACTCACCATACCACTATTCAATAAATCAATTGAAACGGCATTATGGTAAAAAACGTCAATAAGCGCGGGAGCCACCAGATAAAGATCAAGGCAGAGCGGGCAGTGGGAGAGGCTTTTAATATTGGGACAAGACCATGGATTCTAGGCTGGTGACTGGTGTTCTCGTGCTGTGGGGCGGGTTGCTCTGTTGTCTAAGTAATGGTGTGTTATCTTGCGAATTGGTTATGTTCGAAGAATTTGCGCGTAATAAATGTAATTATGATTCCCGTTTTTGATGTTGCCTTTTTAGTCAGCCAGTGATGTCATTTCATTGTTTTTCTTTTAATCTGTGACTACGGGATCACTTTCAAATCACCCGGAGAATCATCCTCAAAATATGCCAAACCCCACAGGACATTACCTGTAGTTGGGTAACACGGCTACCAAACCAACACTCTAACTCTTACTGAGTTTGAATTTATCCACTCAAACTTAAGTCCGCAGTCATACTGGAATATGAAAAATCACTAAGGAAAGCGTATACTAAATAAAACAGATAAGCGAACGAAAAACTAACAAAAAGTTAAGTACAGGTTTTAGGATTCCAGGATTCACTATACTGTGCCCTAGCGCGTGATTCTGTTTCATGTAATTTTTTGGGGGATTTTTAGGTAAAGTCCAAAAAAAACGTAGTATAGGTTTGGGTTTCCGGGAATTACGTACTGGGGGCTAGTTGCGTTGGTTTTTTTCCATGCAAAATTTTTTTTGGAGTATGGTAATCCAAAAAGGGTCAGTTTTTTGTTCCATTATATTAATGGTTCGACGTGAATAAATTTTTACATTGTGTTAATTACGTATTTCGTTTTTGTAAATTTAGGTTCCATGCAAAGGGCCCGGAAACTTTCAAGTTATTTTTGTTAATTTAGTTTTAAAAACCCCTGCTTAGAAAGGAAAGGGAATTTATTTAGTGTTTCCCCAGCATGAAAGTGTGTGTGTGTGTGTGTGGGGGCGCGTGGTGTGGGGGTGTGTGTATGTGTGTGTGTGTATGTGGGTTTTGTACGCAAAAAACACACCACGCAAAAACCCACACACCCAAAAAACCACAACCAAACCAAAACCCCACACCAAAAAACAAAGGCCCAAAAAAAACCAGGGAAAAGAAGAGAGAGAGAGAGAGGGGGAAAAAAGAAAAATACAGTGTATAAAATTGTAAAAAAATCTTCCGAAAATGAAAAACCCCCAAACCGTCAAAAACCCCGCTAATCAGCAATTGTTTTCAAGTCAGCAAAAAAATCGATTTACCTATCGTTTAAAAAGTGGGGTCACATATTGATTGGGGACCTTGGTTACCAAAAACCAACGGCATTTACATTATTCCGGGTGGCATACCACCAAACATAAAACGCATACCACAGCACACTAAAAAAAATGATAACCCACATCAGCAAAAAAAATACACAATCAAAGGGACTCGCCAAAAAACCCATTTCCCACAAACGGGGACACACCCCTCCGCAAAAAATGCTCGTAAAAAATATATTATAAAAGAATAAATCACCAAAGAAAAAATAAAAAAATAAAAAAAATAGATAAAATAAAATCCGTTTCTCAATCTGAAGATGATCCGTGAACTTCCTAGACCAGGGGTTAAAATTTACGGCCCGGGGGCCAAAACGGGCCCAAGTAAATATAATTTAAATTAGCTGCAAATTTTTTCCCATAAAAAGAAAACTGCTGTCAAATTTTTCCAGGATGCGAAATAGCAATTATTTTTAACCTTTCCCCCGGAAAAAAAAAAAAAAAAAAAAAAAAAAAAGGGGGGGGAAAAAATGTATGCTCAATTTCTATTTTTTTTTTTTTTTTTTTTTTTTTTTTTTTTTGGGTGAAAGCTTACACATAGATGGCTCGTGGGGTTTTACCCCAAAAAGGGAGCCACTTAGTGACTTGTGCCCCGTACCAAATTTTTCCCTTTTCCAAAATGGCGGGGAAAAAAAAAACGTATTTTTACTAATTTAAATGAAAAATTTTATATGTTTTTTTTTATAAACATTCGCAACAGTTTTCTTCTTCTTCTTCTTTTTTGGGGTTTTCTTGGGCTATCAACCAGGGGCTGGGGCCCAAAGGTTATTAAGCAATGGACCCCTATTTATTTTAAATCTAATAAGTCATGAAGTTTTGTCCCCTTAGAAAAGCGATTATTTTATTTTATTATTTTTTTTCTTGTATAAAAGATTTGATGTTGAAATTAAATTTTTTTTGTTTCTAAAATAATTTTGGATTTTTTTTATTATTATTGTTTTTGGCAAATTTTTAATGTGTGCGCTATGTGAGGAGGTGTGGCACCTAGGCACCGTGGGGGGAAAAGTTCTTTTCAATATGGGGAGTGAGGTGGGTTAATCTGTGGGCATGACCCTGGGGACCCCAAAACCCCACCTTCCCTTCTTTTTTTTCTGTAGGCTGTGTCCCACAGTTCGATATTTGGATTGATTTTATGTGTGATTTGGGGCTGGTCCCCCACTTTCCCACGGGAGAGGGTTTTTTGGTTTTTTATAAGGACACAAAACCCCTGAGATCTACGAACTGGAGTGCCCAGATCCCCCTTTTGCCCCGGGCTGTTTGACCTTTTCATTCCCAGGGATCCCAGAGGGGGTGGTCCCCATATATTTATTGTTTTGTGGCACCATTTAACTTCGAATAATTCCCGAGCTTTTTTTTAGTGGTTTTTCAAAGGATTTAAAGCTTAAGGAATTTAATGGGAAAAAAAATAATATTCTACGGGGGCGTCGATATGCAAAATCAAAGCTTTATAAATGGCAAAAAGTTCAGCAAGAAAAATCGAGTATGATTGGGCAGTCAAATTTTAGTTCCATCAGTCGACCTACACCCGCATCCCCCCCTCATCTGTCTTGGAGCCGTCGGTATTTTAATATAAAAAAAAAAAAAGGGGAATTTTAAAATAGATCTTTAAACCTCGGGCGTACCTCCACCCCCGGGCCTTTCCCTTTGGCTGATGGAACCCAAAAGTTTCCCTTTAAAAAAAATTGGGGTTTCCCCATGGCGTTATTTGATTGAACCAGGGTTCGATGGAGAGAGATCTATATCGACTTCCACGAGTCGGGGTTCGGGGCAAAGGGCCAAATGCCACTATTCCCATTAGGGGGGAAAGGGGCTCGAGCCACCTTTGCGGATAGCTAAAGGCTAACGGGCCGCGTCTGAGCCGGGGGGGAGGTACTCCTGATACCTCAAGACACTCGACCCGAGTGCACTTCGGGCCCAAGCCCACACACGCAAACAGCTTTCTGCACAGCTAAAACCTTTTTAAAATTTGTTCCGATCCGCCCATACCGATTGCCCATTTCTATTCAACCAAATCGGGTTTTTATTCCATTAAAAAAGCTGTCATCAGCCCCCCATTTTTTACAAGAAAAGACTTAATAAAAAATGCTTTTGACATTTTTTTTTAAAGACCAATGGTCTTTCCACTACTATAAAAAATACCCCAAAAAAATTTGCAGAATTTTGAATAGGTATGGGGTTGTCTGATTAGCCTGATTTTCGGCTTCCTCCTACGTAAAAAAAATTACCCCAATACTCTTGAAGGAAAAAATTTAAAAAACCCCACTGGGGGCCCCAGTTATGAAAAAATTCCGGCATAATCATCCCCGTCAGGATATTTAAGTTTCCCGAAGGGGAGCTGGTAAATGTCTTGATATACATAGAAATAATTTGGGCAAGAATTCCCTTGTGGGCCCCCTTTTTGCCTGGAAAAAAAATGCCGAAAAAGTACATTGTCGGAAAATTTTTGACAGAAAAATTCTGTAAAAGAAATTTTGAAAAAAAAAGGCAGGTTTCCACGTAACCCAAAAAGCAAAAAGTTTTTGAGAGGCCATACCCATTCATGTCGTAGGCTTTTTCTATATCTAAAAATACTGAAATCAAAAAATTTTTTTTGGAAGGGCCCTCTTGAATATGATGTCCAGTTTTACTAGTGATCGAATTTGGCGTCCCTGGAACCGACTGCCGTCAACTAAAAAATTACTGGAATTTTTAAAAAATGCAATACCTACTGTTAAAAATTTTTCCCAGCCCTTCCCAAACAACTTTAAAACGCAATTGGGGAGGAGATGGCAAGTCTGGGTTTCCCCCCCCTCCTTTAAATAGGGGAATGAGTGGGCGAAGGAAAGATTTTGGAAAAGTGTGGCTTTTCGAAATTTCTTTGTACACTTCAGAAAACTTAATCATGCCTGATTAAGATGCTTTATCTCATTGAATCTCTGGGGCCTGGGGATTTTCCCTCTACAGGCTTCTAGGTCGGAAAATCCCCATTGAAATCTTTATTGTAATAAAAGTCATCCCCTGGGGCAAAGGAATTGGTTGCAGCTCAGCCTTTCCTTATGGTCAGGAAGGGGGGTTGGTAATAGTTAGCGCTTGTATGAGAGAACTGCCGGGCGAGGGCTTTAGCAATGTCTCTATAATCGAAATATTGCCCTCTTTAAAGATGTTATTCTTTTAAAAGATGATTTTTTTTTATCGATTTATTGATGGGGAAAAAAACCCTGATATTTTTGTATTGCTTTTTTGTAGAACAAGCTCCGCCAGGAGTTTCCCTTTTTTTGGGGTTTTTACCTAGACCCCAGCTCTTTTTGGTTTTTAAATTTCAAAAGTTTCTTTGAGTTATTTTTGAAAAAACCCCGTAGGCCTTATTTCGTGGCACGCGCCCTCAGCAATCTGGGGTTTCCCCCATGGAACCCTATGCTTAACGTTCTGTCGAAATTTTTGGAATGGAACAAAGCTGCTTTAAATCGAATTCTGAATTTGTTTATTTATAACAATGGTTTTTCCAACAATTGACTTTACGCTCCTTGTGAAAGGGGACCCGTTGCTCGTTTTACGTTAAATTCTCCTGGTTTTGCGAAAATTTAAACAAAATAGGAAAAATGAACGTTCCCAACGAGTCGCAAAGGGTGCCCAGGGACTTTGGCTGCTATTGAGAAAAGACCATGATAAATAATAAACTCAAATTTCCGGATTTCCCCCCGCTCGGGCTACATCATTCAAAGACTAGATCAGACTCATTAAAAAAACTTAACTACTTGCTCACCCCTTTCACCACCCGCGGAACCCCCCTAACGTATGACGGCATTAAAATCACAAAAATTTCTTTATTTTTGGCAGATGTTTTCCGAAGAGGGAAAAAGCTCATCATAGGCTTCACGATCAGGTGGACAAAAAGTAAAAAATAAGCCAAAAACGTCCCTTAATTTTTTTCTTGCATGCGAAAACTCCAAAATAAACAATAGTCACTTCGTAAAAGGGGGGGCTTTGGGGGATGTACATGCGGGCTCCCCCCCCCCTACCCTCACGATCCTTCCACAAAATGGTAGTTTCCCAGCGAAACGGAAATCGCAGAGACGAGGGGTGGGTTTAAGTGCGTTTTTTTTAGAACTAAATATCGGGGGCTAGGGCGAGGTAATAATTTTAAAAGGGCATTTACTTTAGTCTAAGACTTCGACATTCCATTTATAATGGTCGCGCGAAGATTCCCCTTTTATGGGTTTGGGGGCCTTTTCCCCCAGTTTTTTTTTCTTTTTTTCTGGGGGGGGACGCCTCCTCTCCCCGCTTCCCGGGGGCCTCTCTCGGGATGTTTTAGACAGAAGCCTCCATGTCCTGCACCTCCTGGGAGGGGAGGGGAATGACAGATTGCGATTTGCTTTTCTCGAGAAAACCCATCGCGAGCCAGACGAATCCCACGGAGTGCCCGGGCGGGAAGGTGCGCTCCAGACTGTGATTTATTCCCTCCTTATGAGTTTAGAACTGGGTTATGCAGTCATTTTATCAACCAATTTTTCAAATGAAAAACTTTTTTTTTAAATTTTTTAACCCTTTTTTTGAGTTCAGGCCAATTTCCCTTTTCCTTGGCTGCAAGCTGTTGCGACATTACTCACTAGGGGGGGGTTAGTTCGCTTCGCATAGGAAGTATTGGGTTTGTGTGTCAAAAATTTCCCCTTTCCTCTTGTTCAGTTAAAAAAATTATGCTTTTCATATTGCTAAGTCCGTCTCCTTCTTCAGGATGCTACAAACCAGATCCACTGAGGGGACCCCAGGTCACATTTTGGGAAAACTGGCTAGTACATTGATGGGCGGGCTTCGCACATTTCCGGGAAAAAAAAATTATCGATCTTTTTCAAAACATCTTAATGAGGTGTGTCCGTTTTTGGTCTATTTCAATGCTTGGGTTTTGGGCATAAGGGCCCCTTTCTTTCACTTCAAAAACCCACGTTGAATACTCTGGAATTTTATTCAAAGCAAAGGCAAAAAACCCAAGCCATTTTTTGTTCGAATTCCCGTCCTTCTTGGTTTTTTAAAAAATGACGCCACTACGTCTTGGTCCTTCATGCCTTTTGAATTCACTTTCTTTCCCTTTGTCTCAAAAACCCTGTGAAAGATATTTCCCCTTCAGGTATTTTGGGCCCAAAAGGGAAATTTTCTTTTAACTCAAGACATGAATTTGCTCGCTTAAGAAAACCTTTTTTTGGGAGTTGTATTGTACTTTAAAAAGAGGGTTCCCCTCGCAAATTTTTTAAAAAAACAAAAACGCCGCCACTTACATCAAGGCCTTTTTTATGATAAAGGGGTTCACGTTCAAAAGCGATTATTTTTTTTTTCACGCATTTTACATTCGCGAACCTTTTCATTCTCGTTGGGATTTTTTAAAAAGTGGTCTTTCGTTTTCGTTTTGGGGGTTCCGTTTTCAGGGGCGAGTTTCAAGGGGGGTGGTAATGATCGCCCCTTCCCCCTTTTGGGGGGAGAAGGGGGAGCGGGGGACATCCATACTGGGGGGTTTTGACCATCTGACCCCTTTGCTCCAAATGTTGTCCTGAAGGGTTTTAAAGGGGTTTAAATTTTTTGGTATACCCAAAAAGAATAGCAAAGGGGGGGGTGATCAGTATTTCGCCTTACCCCCCCCCGGTTGCGTTCTCCGTACCACAGAGAGGATTGGTTATGTGGAGGACACTTTTTACCCCCGAAACTTGCCTAGGAAAGGGACGGGGAAGTAATGCCCCCCCCCCAAGCGAATACGGGGGTCACGAGGAACTCCGGCAGGTCGGGAAAGTCACATTTGGGGGGGGAAAAAAATTTGAGGGGGAAAAAATGCGCCCAAAGGGGCGCCCCAATACTGGGTCCCTACCCCGGGGGCAAAACCCAAAGGGGGCCACCCCGGTGTAGAAGGAGTTTTCGGGTCGAGGTGGGGTGCGACTAAAACTGTACCCCTGTCACCTGCAAAAAAAAAGACTGAAGGGGGCAAAAAACAAAATGTTTTGTAATTACAGGATTTTCTTTACTTATTTACTTTAAAAATCAAAAAAAAATAAGTCTAGCGGCGAAGGCCCCCGGTCCCGGGTACTCTTGGCACAGATTTTTGTTTGTTGCTTCTGCTTTTTGGGTAAGTGGGGTTTTTCATCAAAACTTAAAAAAAGTGGACCGCAACACAAAAATAAAATGTGAAATATTTTCCTTTTGAACATTCCGCTTTGGCACCCCCCATTCCCCAAATTTTTCTGTCAAAAAGAGAGAAAAAATGGCACAGGGCAGAGTGGGGAAAACCCGTGGTTTGGGAGTTCACGCAGTTTTTAGTGCGAAAAAAATATAACCTTTGACGCCATATGAGATCTTTGCCGAAAAAAAAAAAACTTGCAAAGGGCAGAGAGTAAAAAAGGGGAAAAAAGAACTTTTTTACGGCCCGAAAAAAAAACAGCATCTGTGTTTTTCGTAGCCCAGAAATAAGTGATTCTGCAGGAAAGCCACTACCTTTTCTAATGAAATTGCACTGAGGGTGAATTTGTGAAGACAGCGTGAAGCTGCACAGATGTGTGCCCGAAAGCGTCGGCTTTTGCAAAAATCAGCCTGACAAGAAACACAGTTTCAGACAGGATTTCTGATCTTGCGGAGGATTTGGACAGCCAATTGAGCGCAAAGTAAGTCATTTATTGTGTTTTCAGTTGCAATCGATGAAAGCACGGACATTACAGATGTTGCGCAACTGGCGATATTCATCCGCGGAGTTGATGACACTGACCGTCACCGAGGAGTTCGTGGAGTTGGTGCCAATGACGGACACCACAACAGCAGCTGATATTTTCACCGCCCTCGTCGGAGCGCTGGACAGGGCGGGAGTGGACTGGTCACGCGCTGTCAGCCTGGCTACAGATGGTGCACCTTCAATGACCGGGAGAAAAGCAGGTGTTGGGACAAAATTCAGAGAGAAGGTGCAGGCTGCAAATGGAGGACATGATTTTTTGGACTTTTTCATTGTATTTTGCATCAGGAGGCATTGTGTTGCAAGTCATTGAAGATGAATAATGTCATGGAGTTGGTCGTCCGAACTGTAAATTTCATCCGATCTAGAGGCCTGAATCATCGTCAGTTTGACAGCCTTCTCAGAGAGAAAGACCACAACTATGGCCTGCCATACCACACTGAGGTAAGATGGTTAAGTTAAGGTGCTGTGCTGAGGTGCTTCTTTAATTTAAGAGGGGAAATCAAATAGTTCATGGAAAAAAAGGGCAAACCAGTATTAGAATTTAAGTCAACAGAATGGATGCAGGACCTTGCATTTATGGTGGATGTTACAGAACACCTGAATAACTTGAACAAAATGCTGCAAGGGCACAGCAAAGTTGTCCCGCAGTACTATGACAGCATATGTGCGTTCAAATTGAAGCTGTCATTGTGGGAGACACAACTCGCGGGTGGTGATGCTGCTCAATTTCCTTGTCTGAAAGATGTGTGCGTGACCCAACATGCCGCAGACATGAGGCGGTTTAAAGATAAAATAACGGGACTATTGCGGGAGTTTGAGCAACGCTTCCAGATTTTTGGTGAACTGGAGAAGGACTTCAAAGTTTTTTGCTCGCCATTCAGCGTGAATGGCTCTGATCTGCCCGTCAACATCCAACTAGAAATAATAGACTTGCAGTGTGACTCAGATTTGAAGGGCAAGTTTGCGGCAGCTGGCTTGGACACGTTTTACCAGCATCTCTTGCCAGGTTACCCCAGCTTGACAGCCCTTGCTGCAAAAGTGTTGTGCATGTTTGGAATCACATATCTTTGTGAGCAAGTATTCTCTGTAATGAACATCAACAAAACAAAGCTGCGCTCAAGGCTCACGCACAAGCACTTGAATGACATCCTGAAACTGGCTGCCACTCAGGATGTGATGCCTAATATTGATGCACTTGTGAAAGCTAAAAGATGCCAGGTTTCAGGAGTAAAATAAACAGTGGGTAATCCCACTTACAATGCTGCATGAGAGACTTATGCACCCTGATAAAGTTCCGTGAAAATGAATGTGTTCTGTGGATTTAAAGAAGTGAACAGTCCGGTCCGGCCCATTGGGAACAGATTTTCCCTATGTGGCCCCTGAGCTAAAATGAGTTTGACACCCCCTGTCCTAGACATTAACAACTTTTTAACTTTTATGCTATATGAAGTGTAACTGCAGGTCTTCAGATAGAATAAGAGAGACAGATAAGAGGTGTGGAAACCGACAAGCAGGAAGGAAGTGGGAAGAAAGAGTAGAAAAGGATAAGACTTTCTGTCATAATTATAAGCTGGGTAAAGAAAAGGAATTGTCATTTCACTTATCACCCACTCGAATGTATATTTGCCATAGGTATAGATGGTATCGCACATATGCAACACTTTTATCTCTCACTAAGAACAGGGTTCTCGGCAACGAACATTCAAAACTTATTTGCAAACTGCTACATGTGACACTCATTCTTGCTTCTAGCGAAACAACCACTTTGTGAACAAAATAAATAGATAAATATATATGTGAAAACTTATCCATATGAACTTTAGGTGTATCAGCTCGTTCACTCGGTTATTTTGTTTTTCAATAATTTATACCGCATAACTAAAATCGGTATTATCTATTCCTCCCCTAGCCAAGATTAATAGTAGACTGTTAGACTGAATGAAAGATTTGAAAATGTAATATGGCATGGCGTGCAGACAGTTGTGACAGCTATATATATCTATCTACCTGTTTATATTTTTATAGTGAAAAAAGTGTTCAGATTCAAACACTTCGTTATAAATCCGATGCATTTTTCCGATGATAATGAGACCGGCTCTTTGACATAAAAGAAAGGTTTTAAAGAGCCTGAATTTTCCCACAAATATCACTTCACTTCCCTTATCCCTTAGTCCCATCGACCGCTGGGGTGCCACGGATGATCCAGCAACCAGTTCGCTTTATCTTTCCCTGTCCTCTGCCTTCGCTCAGCTGTCCAGATTGGAATATTGTCCTCCCATCTCTTCTTTTGTCTGCCTCTCCTTTCCTTGCATAATGCTTTATATGTTTGTCCTGACAAGGCCTGTTGATCGTGTGACATACCCATCCTTTTCAATTCGTGTTTTCGGGAGTGGTGTAGAGGAGGTCTTGATAGAACTAATAATTTGCTAGGCTGTTTTGACAGAGTACAATTAATCAGCATGAAATACCATATTAGACAAGGAAATGATATAACAGTTTATATG
This sequence comes from Penaeus monodon, assembly GCF_015228065.2. Taxonomy (NCBI): domain Eukaryota; kingdom Metazoa; phylum Arthropoda; class Malacostraca; order Decapoda; family Penaeidae; genus Penaeus; species Penaeus monodon. The sequence goes on along the minus strand of NC_051402.1, from coordinate 27,523,868 downwards.
AGAGGTGTATATATATGTACTATATGTATTATATATATATATATATTATAATTATAATATATATAATATATATATAGTTATATATATTATATATATATAATATATATATATATATATATATATATTATATATTATATATAATATATATATATATATAGTATATATTATATATTATATTTTTATATATATAATGGAGGAGTAACACTTAAATGAGTATGAAAATAAAAAAGGTATCAACACACAAAAATATATGCTTTTATGCTCCTATAAGTCAGCCCTAAATATATGAGTACAGAAATAAAACAGAAAAAATAACGAGAATATTAATATACCACAATAGCTCAAGTTGTAAAAAAAGAGATACACAGAACACAGTGATAAAACGGTGAATAAATGGAGAGAGAGAGAAAGAGAGAGATGAAAAATTAGCTATACTGATAGGGAAGCAGAGATGCAAGGAGAGATGTATAATACAGAGATGCAGAGATACAGTGGGAATGTAGATATGCGGAGGAATGTATAGAGATATAGAGCGATACATATATGTATATGTATGAATTCCATGGTATTAATGGGAATCATCATCAACTCTCGTTAACGATTCGAAAATTATGTTTTATTATCAGCAATCCTCGGCGAGACGAAAGTTATTATCTTGGTTTTGCAACGATAATGATAAAACTGTGATTCACTGATAGTTTTACTTCAGCTACTTTAGTGTGGTGAATTACCTAAACCTCATGAAGGATTTTTGTTTTAGCTTCACAGATGGATTCTTTCCCTTAGGGACTTGGGTGTTTATGGAACCAAACACACAT
>NC_051402.1:27513662-27515450 GCF_015228065.2 Penaeus monodon | reverse complement strand
CACTAACAGACAGAAGGGCAACCCTACTGGAGGGGCTTATCATTGGCGTCCTGGCTAAATTACTCCCCCTCCCACCAAGATACACCTAAGCTAGTTAGATGGGGTTAACTCTGCTGTTTACCTCTCAATAAAAATCCATGATTACACAGACAGTACAATGGCCTTCATTCCCTGAAGGCGAAGGAGCCCCTGGTTACAAAGGTGATCAGGATCGCTCCAGAGCACCTCAATGCCTTCACAGAATAGGCACTCAAAAAAAGACTAGGCTGGAATTGGACATGAAAGTCGCCATCTGACATCAAAAACGAAATTGACTTTATAATTTCAAATAGGCGCGATATAGTAAAAAATCTGGAAGTTCTTAATAAAGTAAATGTTGGTGGCGACCATAGAATGGTCAGAGGCCAAATGGAAGAGGAAGGAATAAACTCATATGAAACCACACTCAGACTTTGCTAACTTGAAGTCCAGAGCGACAGAAATTAACTTTAACATCCTAAACAGATATTAACTTCTAAGCGACGAAAATCTCAACATTGACCAAATCAATAAATAGTTCATTGACCTAATAAAGGAAGCTGCACTTGAAGTAGGCAGTAAGAACGTCAAGCAAAGCTCCAGCAAGCTCTCAGTAGAAACTAAACAGATTATGCAAAAACGTAGGGATATGAAAGTATCGTCAAACAGGGACAAAATAAAATTAGCTGAACCAACAAAGACCATAAATAAAAAGAAGAGAAATGTACTGAAAAACAATACTCAAATAATAAATGAAATATTAATCGGCATGAAAAGAGCTAAAAGGAGACTCAACATAGGGAGAAATCAAATACATGCAATAAAGAAATCAGATGGAGAAGTGACATGTAATGATAATGAAATCGTAAGAGTAGTGAAAAACTATATAACTCAAATGAACAGCCATGGATACATGGCGGTAACTAGAGACGTATCTAACATCACAACAGAAGAAATAAAAAGAGTGCTTATAGGCATGAAGAGAGGTAAAACACCAGGTGGAAATGGAATTAGTATAGACCTTTTAATAGATGTAGGAGAAATTGCAACAGTGGAACTAGCCCATCTTTCTAACAAATGTCTTTCTAACAAAAATGCAACAATTATTTTGATATATTTAAAGGGGGATGGAAAAGAACTAAAAAACTACCGACCCATAATCCTCCTTTCCATTACTTACAAACTGCTCACAATATTCATCACAACTCCCATCTCTAACACTAAATTCTAAATAGCCTAGAGGACAGGCAAGCTTCCGCAGTGGATTCTCAACAACAACATTCACACACTCACCGAAATAAGACAAAAAATTAATGGCATTCAATGATTTTGAAAAGACATTTGACTCTATACAAATACCAGCAGTACTAGAAGCTATTCGAAGACAGGGAATAGAGGAGGTATATTGTAAAATATAGGAAGTTATATAAGAAGATCATCAAGCTCCACATGGAAACCAATAAAATACTAAGATAAAAAAAGCTGTTAGACAGGGTGAACCTATTTCACTAAAACTGTTTACAGCTTGACTTGAGGAAATATTCAAGAAGCTAGAATGGAACAAAAAGGATATCAAAATAAACGAACACCTAAACAATCTAAGATTTGCAAATGATATTGTTCACTTCAGTGAATTTACAAATGAAATGCAGCAATTAATAAGCAATCTGAATAGAAAAAGTCTGATTTAGGATGATCATGTTCAACAGGAACAATTCGAGCAGATACATGTATTAGGCTAAGTGCTAGAAGTAGTGGACAAGTACATAT
>NC_051402.1:27496162-27503662 GCF_015228065.2 Penaeus monodon | reverse complement strand
GCACATCCATGTCAAAAAACCGCTCTAAGATTGATGGCATAATCAGACAGAAAAAAAAAGTGTTGTAAATGACTAGCAAAATCCTGGCGAGTCTCCTCGGGACTCTTACCTGCTCGTTCTCCACTTTCGGGCTGAACGGAAACAACACCCGTGTCGTTTTTCGTGGTTTGCAGCAGAACTTCCTTATAACTTGCCATTTTTGCGCGGGGAAGGGACTCTGCTTTGCAGCTCTCCGTAAACTGCCCAGGAAGTGACGATATTCCATCCCAAATGTATTCATTTCCCAAGGCTCCCGAAGTTCCTTTTAACCTTTTTAGGATCATAGGGCGGGCACAGTCCATCCACATGGAGAGAAGCTTTATCATTCCTGTTCCAAAACCGGGCAAAGATTTTCCCACCCAGGAAATTAAAAACCAATTTCCCTCACCAGCCATCTGCAAGCTGATGGAAAAAATGGAAAAACTTCAGGTTCAGGGCTGCTAAAAAAAAAAATTTTTTGCCCCATATCATATGGTTTAAAAATTGAGATCGACCAAAAGATGCACTTGTGAGGAGGGAACGCTAACAGAATTCCTTCGCAAGCGACTCAAATGATAGCAGCTTCTTTGACATTAAAAAGGCCTACGATACTATTTGGAAGCGGCATCTCAAAGCTTACGACTTTGGGTTTAAGAGGAGCATTACCTACCTTTCTACAAAGCTTTTTTCTACAGGAATTTAGAGTTCGGGTGGGAAAACAGTTTCTCTAACCTAAAAGATAAACGGGAAGGGTCCCCAATGAATGTTTTAGTGTGACCCGTTTGCCTTTGCTATAAATGCATCGTAAAGGTTGTTCCAAGTACGGTCTCATTAATCTTTATGTGGATGTTTTCCACTATACGCTCAGGGGGAAGCTTACAGGATTGCAGGACACATGCACTGCATAAATAAAGTTGTACATGGGCAACCATCGGGTTTTTCAAATTTTCCCAAGCAAGACCAGGGCTATACATTTCCAAAAACGGGAAGTTCCATCCTTCCTTTTATTTAGGTAAAACCCCTGCAATTTGTCCAAGGGGTAAGTACTTGGTTTCAAAGTTTGAGTCAAAAATTAAAACCCCAAGTACTTCACCTCTTGGACAAATTGCAGTGGGTTTGCACCTAATGAGGGAAGGATGGAACTTTCCCTTTGGGGAAATGTATAGCCTGGTCTTGCTTAAAAAAATTTTAAAAAAACCCTGAGTTTTGCCCCTGTACAATTTGATTTATGCATCTGCATGTGTCCTTTGCACATCCTGTAAGTTCCTCCGAGCAGTATGTGGAAATCATACAACAGATTACATGAGACCGTACTTGAACAACCTTTACGATGTCATTTAAAAATGGAAACGGGGTCACACTTAAGACACTTCATTGGGGGCCCTTTTTCCAGTTGATCTTCCGGGTTAAAAAAAACTTTTCAAAACCCGAACTCTAAACTTCCTGTCAGCAAGGACTTTGTTAAGGTAGGTAATGTCCTTTTAAAACCAATGTCGACAGCTTCATGAGCATGCCATGCTTCCAAGTAGTATCGGGGCCCTTTTTCAATTCAAAGAAACTGCTATCATTTATCGCTGTCAAAGGGAATTTCTGTATAGCATTTTCCCATCCTCACAGTGCATCTGTGGCGATCTAATTTTCTAAAGCCATATTGATATGGGTAAACACTTTTTTTTTTTTCTAGCACCCATGTAAACCTAAATTTTACCATTTTCTCCATCATTTGCAGATGCAGCTGGTGAGGGAAATTGGTTTGTAATTTCCCGGTGGAAAACATCTTTGCCGGTTTAGGGAAAAGGGAAAATAAAAGCTTCTCCCCCTGGGGTGGGACTTGCCCGCCCATGATCCTATTGATAGGGCTAAAAGGAACTTCTGGGAGCTCTCTGGTAATGAGATATCATTTTTATGGAAATCGTCCTTCCTGGGGCAGTCTTACGGTAGAGCTGCAAAACCGGCCATCACCTTGCGCAAAAAAAAAAAAAAAAAAAAAAAAACAAAAAAAAAAAAAAAAAAAAAAAAAAAGCAGTTAAGATCTCCGAATCTCTGCCAGGTTTTTACTAGCCTTTACAAATCTTTTTTTGCTGGCTATTTGCTCAATCTTTGGCGGTTGTGACATGGATGTGCTCTTTCCCGCGATCTTTTCGCACCTTTTCCCCTACCCATCTAAGGGGGCCCCAAATTAAAATTTAGGAAACCCTACTATCTCCACGATGTCCGTCTAGCCTCCTTTAGCACACCCTGGGTTTTTGGGTCGGGCCTTTTTGTAATTGATCAAAGGTTACAATGCTGGGGCGTCGTTTCACTGCCTTAATTCAGCTTTTCCTTTTTCTGACCTTTTGGCATTATCAAAAACTGGTACTAAAGGGCGACGGTATGCCCGCTACTTTTGGGAAAGGATGCTCGTTCAAGGTAAATTTTGTGATGTGAATGATTAACGCATCTTGAACCTGGAAACATTCCAGCCTGCAATACTGCAAATGCTAAAAAAACCCAGTCCGCATGTTCAAATCGCCCTCTGCCTCCCCTGACGGAAAACCATTCCCTCCTCCAAAAATTTTTTGAAATGGTCGCTTCCCTGTAAGTCTTCCCCGACTTGCCAATGAAGTTCAACTGTGAATCAGGTGAGCCTATTTGGGGGTCTATATTGAGAATGTCCCATTTAATTTTGGAATCCCGGAGTGTCTTGTTTTAAACTGCATCTACATTAAAACAAAGGGCTCCCCAAAGGGCCCTTTCCCGAGGGTTGCCAAAGGCTCCCCCCAAAGGGGATGCCGACCCCTTTAAAACTCCCCAAAGTGGATGGATGTGGGAACTGCTCAAATAGATTTTTAAAAATTATGGTTCAATTTTGTGGGGGAAGGGAGATAGATGCAAAAGTGTATGGGCGTGTCAACCTATTTTCACAGCCTTCACCTGCATTTGCTGCAGGTGGGGCCTGGAAAAGGGAAAACTTTTGTCCATTCTGCTACTCGTCCCTGAGGGCCCTTTTCAAAAGGGCCCAAATTTTGCATAATTTTGCATGAAATTCCCCCAGTTCCATTGGATTAGGGTACCAGTTCTTTATATTTTTTTTTAAGGGGTTTGGCAGCACCTTGGTTAAAGGGTTTTCCCCCCACCCTTTTGGGTGTCGCTTTCCATACCTGGGAGTACCTTTTTAATGGGTTTTTCCTGTGGAAAATTTGTTTTTCCCCGTTCCCCTTTGGGCAGGTTTAATTTCTTTGCCTGGGGAAAAAACGGACCGAGCCTTTTTCCCTTTAGGGGGATTCTGTTAGCAGCCGAGGCCCCCCGTGGATGTTTTTGCAGCTGGAGTCTTTTGCACAGGTTAAGATTTCCCTTTGCCCGAGCAAAGTGCGTCCCGAGCTTTTACTTCGGGGGATTCTGACTAGCAGCAGAGGGCCCCGTGGTGTGGTGGCAGCTAGAGCTGTCACCGTTGAGTCCTCTTGGGGCCTTAAAAGATGGGTCCAAAGACCCCCTTTCTTTGGGAGGGGTCTCCCCTAACCCCTCCCCCTCTCCTTTTTGGGGGGAACAAAAACCAAAGGCATGTCGCAATTTGGGACTGAGGGGTTAAAGAAATGGCGAGTGTGTGTTGTTGCAGCCGGGGGGCAAGGTTGGGGGAAGGAGGATGGGCTAGAACAGAAAAAAGGCCTACACGGGGCCCTCGCTTTGCTCTGTAAATAAATTTCTCCTTGCTCCTTTTTACCATACTTCTTTTCAAATTTGTATTTTACATTTTTTTTGAAAAGCTTTATGACTTCTTTGCAGTGGAACAGCATATTGGGCCTGAAAAGTTGTCCTCCTTGATGCCCGATGTACCACATTTTTCACATACTCTTTTTGCCCCTTTTTTTTAAAACGGGAAGATTGGCTCGATCCCCTAACCCCGGGTGGGAAACACCGCATAGGGTTGGGGACTATGGCTTTCCCCTTAGGGGTACCATGCTTTAAATTAACCGATTCTGAAGGACTAAAGGTTAAAAATTAGAAAAGAGCTGGGGTCGACGTTCCAAGCCACACCTCTTCTTAAAACTCGCTGTAGGGGGATGCGAGGATCACGTTGACATACTTCAAAAATTTTTTAATATATCATATATATATATATTATATATAATATATATATAAAATTTTAAAAATTATATATATATATATATTATAAATTTTATAGAAAAACCCAAATAGTTTTTTTCGTCTTAGAGGAAACCCTGAAAAAATGAAGGTCACGATTTTGTGTACACGTTTCTGTGTTTGTGTTTGTGTCCGTCATGTTATATAATCCATATATATATATATATATATATATATATATATATATATTATATATATATATTGTGTGTGTGTGTGTGTGTGTGTGTGTGTGTGTGTGTGTGTGTGTGTGTGTGTATGTGTGTGTGCGTGTGTGTAGATATACATATACATATATGCACATTTGTATATTTTCATATATTTATCTATATATGTGCGTGCACTCGCAGATACATAATATGTATAGGAAAATATATGCATACATATATATATATATATATATATATATATATATATATATATATATATATATATATATATACATATATATACACACATATATATATATATATATATATATATATATATATATATATATATATATATATAATCAGGTGATGGTCATGGTAAGGTCGCCCTCACCTCACTCTCTCATAGTTCCTCATAAGTATGGATGTATTTAGAAGACCACTCCAAACTAAATCAACTAACATGCATAAAACTACTATCAGTCATTCACGGAGCGAAGGAGGGGGTTGGAGGGTGTAATGCAGGAGTTTATTAATGTCATCACATTGCAGATATCGCTATCTTGCGTCCTTTCATATTTAGTCATCAATTTATTATAAATATAATAACAATAATAATAGTAGTAGTAGTGAATGTAGTAGTAGATGTTGTTGTTATTATTATTATTACTACTTTTCTCGTCAGTTGTTATTGTCATCATCATCACATCACATCACATCACATCACGTCACGTCACGTCACGTCACGTCACGTCACGTCATCATCTTCATCTTCGTCCTCATCACATTATTCCTGAATCTGCAGGCTCATACATTATCACCTTGTAATGGGGAATGCCTCAGGGATATTTTCTTCCCTGGTGGAGGGGCAATTGGTAAGGAGCAGCGGATTTGTTGAAAACTGATGGGATATTCACTGATGACTTACCTGCAGGGTAACCACCTAAAGAAAGATGCTGAGGGAACACGCGGAAATGTATTGTCAGTCTCTATCATCTCGCACTGCCCATAGCACACTGAGATCCCATCCCGCTCATGACCACATGTACGAGATTGATGGATATTTTTTAGGGTTTAGGTTGTTAGGTGTCAAGGCAAGCAGGATGGAAGAGTTTTGTAGGAGAAATGGGACACTAGACATTGTGAGAGTGTCTGCATGCCAATAAAGAGGAATGTTTATTTTTCTTGTTTACTTATTTATTATTGTTATTATTTAGGGTTTATTGAGGCAATAATTTCCTTGATACCCTTCCTTCTTTCGTTTGTATTGAGAATTAGGTATTATATGGAAAAAATTAGAAGGGACTCAAAGGAAAATAAGTAGGTCGCACGAGTGTTGCCTACGGCGTACATGGATATGAGTGTAATTAGTAATTAGTATAGCCAGTATGTACGGTTAACTTTAAAGTGCAAATATCTTATTTCGTTTTATTCGGATCTTTCTCAGGAAGCCTTTTGAGACAGGAAGATAAGGGGCTACTTCATTAAGAAAGTGATGGGATAGAAATGACAGTGTCACATTTTTTCTTAGTTAGTTTGTAGAAATATTATTGTTCACTTTTGAAAAGTCAAGATTTTGAAGCAAAATGCTCACTATGAAGAATGGGACCCCTTTTTCTGTCATATTTGTGCCATGAGAAACGTCCGGCGGAACAATAAAGAATGAAAATATATGGGCAAAATGTAATAAAATATAAATTGTACATCTTTTTTTATTTTTTTATTTTATTTTTTGTTTTTTTACTATTACCCTGATATTAATATAGCTACTTCTAATAGAACTGAACTTGGCCATACAATAACATGCGAAATAAAGGGTTAGGGGAAGAGATCGCATTTGTATTCGGTCCTGTGTTAGAATTTTTTGTGTGTGACCTACAATATAACTCGACGAAAAGGAAAGAATTTAAATTCTGAAGTTATCTCAGTAGGGAGGAACCATTATTTTGTCGTCACTACAAGATGATGATTAAATTTGATTTACATATATGACTGACATGTTCAAATATCTATATATAAATCAAATAATATGCATGAGGCTATTCAGCCAGTACAGCCTGTGATCCGGAATTTGTTGGTATCCAGTTAATGCCATCATATCATAAACCCGACTTTGTTTCCATGACCTCATTCGACTCATCAGCTCCAATAAAGAAAAAAAAATCAGATTTTCTTTTTCTTTTTCTTTCTTTTTGCCTGGGATTCCAACAAAATTTAAGATGTACGCATTTTTATTTATACTTGCAAAGAGATTATGACTTAATGTAACTTAATGTTTATAAAAAAGAAGAAAAAAAGAAAAAGAAAGAAAGAAAAAAAAATATATAAACATTGACGCACACAGATATTTGTATATATATGTATATATATGTATATATATATATATATATATATATATATATATATATATATATATATTATATATATATATATATATATATATATATATATATGTATATATGTATATATATATATATATATATATATTATATATTATATATATATATATATATATATATTATATATATATTATATATATATATATATATATATATAATATATTGCTACGCCAGTGGGTCTTTGTCTCTGTGCAAAACATGTGTTAACATGAAAAGGATGACCTGGGCATGTGTTAACATGAAGGGACCTGGAAAAACATGACGCAGCTGGCTGTGAGCGGAACAAGCGAGGAGACGGAGTTGGGTGCTGCTCCTGTGAAGACCTCGTGTGTGCCCTTGTGACCTGATATAACTTTGTGTTGCTCTGTTATAAGCTGTATCGTGCAGTGTGACATGCTTGTTTCCCCCTGTATTGTGCCTATAGAAAAGTGTACGGGTAAATAACTTGTGTAAATAAAGGAAAGACTGTCTGCCTAGCCTGCCTTGTGTTGGTGGCAGAGAGACGAGACGGTCGGCGTAGCAATATATATATATATATATATATATATATATATATATACATATATATATATATATATATATATATATATATATATATATATTATATATATATATTATGTACACACACACATACACATTCATCTATCTATCTATCTATCTATCTATCTATATACATATATAATATATATTATATATATATATGTATATATATATATATATATATATTATATTATATATATTAATATATAATATATAATATATATATATATATATATATATATATATATATATATATATATATATATATATATTAT
>NC_051402.1:27483588-27496062 GCF_015228065.2 Penaeus monodon | reverse complement strand
TATTATAGGAAATATATGCATACATATATATATATATATATATATATATATATATATATATATATATATATATATATAATACACATATATACACACATATATATATATATAATATATTATTATATAATATATAGATATTTATATTATATATATATATATTAAAACAGGTATGGTCATGGTAAGGTCGCCCTCACCTCACTCTCTCATAGTTCCTCATAAGTATGGATGTATTTAGAAGACCACTCCAAACTAAATCAACTAACATGCATAAAACTACTATCAGTCATTCACGGAGCGAAGGAGGGGGTTGGAGGGTGTAATGCAGGAGTTTATTAATGTCATCACATTGCAGATATCGCTATCTTGCGTCCTTTCATATTTAGTCATCAATTTATTATAAATATAATAACAATAATAATAGTAGTAGTAGTGAATGTAGTAGTAGATGTTGTTGTTATTATTATTATTACTACTTTTCTCGTCAGTTGTTATTGTCATCATCATCACATCACATCACATCACATCACATCACGTCACGTCACGTCACGTCACGTCACGTCATCATCTTCATCTTCATCTTCGTCCTCATCACATTATTCCTGAATCTGCAGGCTCATACATTATCACCTTGTAATGGAGAATGCCTCAGGGATATTTTCTTCCCTGGTGGAGGGGCAATTGGTAAGGAGCAGCGGATTTGTTGAAAACTGAGGGGATATTCACTGATGACTTACCTGCAGGGTAACCACCTAAAGAAATATTATCAGCAGCGAAAGATGCTGAAGGAACACGCGGAAATATATTGTCAGTCTCTATCATCTCGCACTGCCCATAGCACACTGAGATCCCATCCCGCTCATGACCACATGTACGAGATTGATGGATGTTTTTTAGGGTTTAGGTTGTTAGGTGTCAAGGCAAGCAGGATGGAAGAGTTTTGTAGGAGAAATGGGACACTAGACATTGTGAGAATGTCTGCATGCCAATAAAGAGGAATGTTTATTTTTCTTGTTTACTTATTTATTATTGTTATTATTTAGGGTTTATTTAGGCAATAATTTCCTTGATACCCTTCCTTCTTTCGTTTGTATTGAGAATTAGGTATTATATGAAAATATTAGAAGGGACTCAAAAGGAAAATAAGTAGGTCGCACGAGTGTTGCCTACGGCGTACATGGAAATAAGTGTAATTAGTAATTAGTATAGCCAGTATGTATGGTTAACTTTAAAGTGCAAATATCTTATTTCGTTTTATTCGGATCTTTCTCAGGAAGCATTTTGAGACAGGAAGATAAGGGGCTACTTCATTAAGAAAGTGATGGGATAGAAATGACAGTGTCACATTTTTTCTTAGTTAGTTTGTAGAAATATTATTGTTCACTTTTGAAAAGTCAAGATTTTGAAGCAAAATGCTCACTATGAAGAATGGGACCCCTTTTTCTGTCATATTTGTGCCATGAGAAACGTCCGGCGGAACAATAAAGAATGAAAATATATGGGCAAAATGTAATAAAATATAAATTGTACATCTTTTTTTATTTTTTTATTTTATTTTTTGTTTTTTTACTATTACCCTGATATTAATATAGCTACCTCTAATAGAACTGAACTTGGCCATACAATAACATGCGAAATAAAGGGTTAGGGGAAGAGATCGCATTTGTATTCGGTCCTGTGTTAGAATTTTTTTGTGTGACCTACAATATAACTCGACGAAAAGGAAAGAATTTAAATTCTGAAGTCATCTCAGTAGGGAGGAACCATTATTTTGTCGTCACTACAAGATGATGATTAAATTTGATTTACATATATGACTGACATGTTCAAATATCTATATATAAATCAAATAATATGCATGAGGCTATTCAGCCAGTACAGCCTGTGATCCGGAATTTGTTGGTATCCAGTTAATGCCATCATATCATAAACCCGACTTTGTTTCCATGACCTCAATCGACTCATCAGCTCCAATAAAGAAAAAAAAATCATATATTTTTTTCTTTTTCTTTCTTTTTGCCTGGATTCCAACAAAATTTAAGATGTACGCATTTTTATTTATACTTGCAAAGAGATTATGACTTAATGTAACTTAATGGGGTTATAAAAAAAAGAAAAAAAAAGATAAAAATAATAAAAAAAAAAATATATAAAATTATTAGAAAAGATATTTTAAAAATATATATATATAAATATATATATATATATATATATATATATTATATAATATATTATTATTTATTATATTTATATATATAATATATATATATATAATATATAAAAATATATATATATATTATAATATAAAATATATATATATTATATAATATATATATATATATATTATATGTATTATATATCATATATTATATATATATTTTATAATATATGCATATATAATATATATTATATATATATATATATATAATATATATATATATATATATATATTAAAATTTTTATAATATATATATATATATATATATATAAATATAATATATATATAATATAAAATATATATTATAATATATATCATATATATAATACCCCACACACACACACACACACACACACACACCACACACACACCCCCAAAACAACACACACACACAACACACATATTATATTGCTACGCCAGTGGGTCTTTGTCTCTGTGCGAAACATGTGTTAACATGAAAAGGATGCCCGGGGCATGTGTTAACATAAAGGGACCTGGAAAAACATGACGCAGCTGGCTGTGAGCGGAACAAGCGAGGAGATGGAGTTGGGTGCTTGCTCCTGTGAAGACCTCGGGTGTGCCCTTGTGACCTGATATAACTTTGGGGTTGCTCTGTTATAAGCTGGATCGTGCAGTGTGACATGCTTATTTCTCCCTGCTTGGGTGCCTATAAAAAAGTGTCGGGTAAATAACTTGTGTAAAAAAAGGAAAGACTGTCATTTTTGTTTTTTTCGGCCCTCCCTCGCCACTTGGCGTTTCCCCTCTTGGTGTTCGGGGACGCTGTGGTGCGGGTGCCTCTTGGAGCTGTTCAGTGTTCACCGACCCTGTGGATAGCACGCCGTCTGCCTAGCTGCCTTGTGTTGCTGGTAGAGAGACGAGGCGGCCGGCGTAACAATTGGTGTCAGGAGTGGGATCTGTGATATTTGATCAGTGAGAGCGCCGATTTATCATGTCGTCCAAAGATGGCGGCAGCCATGAGAGAGAGGAGGCTATGACTGAGGCAGGCACGAGTGAGGTGAAGCCGAGCCAGATGGACCTGATCACTGCCATGCTGGCCGTTATGAGGGAGGAAATTGGCACAAGGGGCAAAAGCGGCACAGAAGCACGCGAGCAGGCGCACCATCTCGTCGAGAGGGCAGGCAAGGAAGGCAGAGGAACAGTTCTCCCAAACTTGTTGAGGTGCTACAGAGCAACCTTGCATCTGTGAAGATGGAAACTCAGCAGTACACCGACAAGGCCTGCAACAGTGTGAAGAGTGAACTGATGGAGGAGGTGCAGACTCTGAAGGGTGAGGTTCAGGGCCTGAGGGAGGAAGTGAAGGAGGAAAGGCGGCGTAGTAACGTTGCAAGCAAAGAAGGCAGGCGAGGTTCTGGCAACAGATGCCAGAGTGTCAGATTTACTGGGGTCTGCCTGGAATCCGTGGCAGGAAACCCCCGGGCCTCACAGCGTCGTGGTGTCGCAGCCAGTGGTCGCTGCAGAAGGCTGGGGACCCTTCGGAACCGCTCCCTTGGGTATAGGTGGCGGCAAACTCAGACCCGGTCAACCCGCCTCGTTGCCTCCCTCACCCCCTTCCTCCCCCCCGGGCGTGTTAGTTCACGGCACACGTTCTCCACCCTGCAGCCCCTCGGCCTCCAGACATTCTGTGAGGCGTAAGCCAGCTGAGTACGACGGGAAGGTGGCCTGGGAGGCATATGTCGCCCAATTTGAAATGCTGGCATCTGCCCAGGGCTGGAGCCAGGAAGAGAAGGCCCTGCAGTTGGTAACAGCGCTAAGGGGCCCCGCGGTGGAAGTGTTGAGGCATCTGCCACCATCCCAACATGCCTCTTACACCAGCGTGGCGGAGGCTTTGAAAAGCCGTTTCGGGCACCACCATCAGGCCGAGGTATATCGGGCCCACTTGAAGAAGCGGACTCGTGAGGCGTGGCGAGACATTGTCCCAGCTGGCGCAGGATGTGGAGGCGCTGGTAAGGAGGTCGTACCCTGCGCTGCGGAAGAGATGATTGTGGTCCTGGCCCGTGATTTCTTTGTTGATGCTTTGCAGGACCAGCAGCTGCAAATCTACGTCAAGCAGGCACACCCTGAGGACTTGCAGGTGGCGCTGGCGAGGGCCTTGGAATTCGAGACCTTCCTGAAGGCAACCAGTGGCCTAGGGCCAGCTGCTCATCCCCGCCATGACCTCTGGGGCCGGAAGGCTAAAGTGGAGAAGGTAGCATTGAGGAAGGTGAGCCCGAGCACTTTCCAAGGCTTGTGTTGGCGCTGCGGTGAGGAAGGGCATAGACGTAGTCGGTGTCGGAGGGAGCAGAGAAAGCGTCCTCTCAACCGGACGGATTCTGATGCCTTCCAGCAGTGCTGCAAGGACTGTGGCAGGTATGGTCACCATCCGAGTGCATGTCCAAAAGGCTAAGGAAGTGGTACAGGAGGAAAACTCGGACAGGCGGGAGAAGGGGGCCGAACCCCAGCCGTCCTCGGTTCCTGGGCCCCGACTTGGTAAGCTGTCGTCGAACCAGCACGATGCAGGTGGAAGGCTCAGTAGAGGGGAAAGCCATGCCGCCTGACAGTGGACACTGGGGCTGAGAAGACCCTAGTGCGGCCTGATATGTTGGCCACTATGCGACTTCCAGACGCACCACAGAGACTGTGTGGTGTCATGGGGCATTGTGTGCAGCTCAAGGGGCCAGTGGAGGCTCGTATTGGCGTGGGCAGCACGGTGTAGCGGCTGCCGGTGTATGTGGCCGCTCTGGACGAGCACTGCTTGCTGGGCCTTGACTACCTGACGCAGAGTAAGGCGTGTGTCGGCCTTGGACGGAAGCTGGTGAGGGTGCACGGTGAAGATGTGCCCTTGCTTCCAGAGGTTGGCTGTGCAGAGGTAGTTACGGCTGAGCAACTGCACTTTGCCACCAGGACAGAGTCTAGAATCCGGTGTCGACTGTCAAGAGTGATGCGTGGAGTAGAGGGCCTCGTGGAGCCCATTCAAAACCTGCAGCTGGCTGATGGCGTAGCGGTTGGACGGAGCCTTGTTGGACCAGGGAGGGTTAGTTACATGTTGGTAGCTAATTCTCCAAAAAGGGCCCCCGAAGGTGCCAGCTGGTGCAAAGCTGGGAAACTTGTGCGGAAGTGGAGCGTCAAGAAGAGTCGTCGTGGAGCGAGGAGTTGGTTGGTGTGGGGCCGTTGTCTGACTTCCTCGAGGACTTGGCGCACCGGCTGTGGCTTACCATGGGCCAGAAGCTACTCCTGGGCCATGGTGAAAAGAAGATGACGTTAGCCCAGTAGGGGCGATGAGGACGTGGCAGACGCTGACCGAGATGACGACATTTGGACGGTGAGGGCGATGCAGCAGACGTCAATGAGGACCATACCAGTCTTGGGGCGGGAGATACCCTTCCTGGGTGCCACTGCCCAATCTCCCGCCGCCCCAAACCTCCTCCAGAGCGACCCCAGCGAGAGCGAAAAGCCGCGCTGGATGAAATATTTTTGTGTTTCTGAGAACTAATTTTCAATTACGGGTACTTTTGTTTGAAAGAATTTTGTTTGTTTTTTTGAGGACAAATTTTATTTAAATTTCTGTAGTTTGTTTCAGGTTTAGGTATGTCAGAGCAGACGGTCTCTGCTTGATGGGGGGGGATAGTGCTACGCCAGTGGGTCTTTGTCTCTGTGAAAAACATGTGTTAACATGAAAAGGATGACCTGGGCATGTGTTAACATGAAGGGACCTGGAAAAACAGGACGCAGCTGGCTGTGAGCGGAAAATGCGAGGAGACGGAGTTGGGTGCTGCTCCTGTGAAGACCTCGTGTGCGCCCTTGTGACCTGATATAACTTTGTTTTGCTCTGTTAAAGCTGTATCGTGCAGTGTGACATGCTTGTTTCCCCTGTATTGTGCCTATAGAAAAGTGTACGGGTAAAAAACCCTTGTGTAAATAAAGGAAAGACTGTCATTTGTGTTTATTTTTGTGCCCTGCCTCGCCACTTGGCGTTTCCCCTTGTGGGGTTCTGGGACGCTGTGGTGCTCCCATGCCTCTTGGAGCTGTTTTTATATATATATATATATATATATATATATATATATATATATATATATATATATATAATAATATATATATATATTATATATATATTAATATATATATATTTTATAACAGCTCCAAGAGGCATCGAGCACCACAGCGTCCCAGAACACCACAAGGGAAACGCCAAGTGGCGAGGCAGGGCACGAATAAACACAAAATGACAGTCTTTCCTTTATTTACACAAGTTATTTACCCGTACACTTTTCTATAGGCACAATACAGGGGGAAACAAGCATGTCACACTGCACGATACAGCTTATAACAGAGCAACACAAAGTTATATCAGGTCACAAGGGCGCACACGAGGTCTTCACAGGAGCAGCACCCAACTCCGTCTCCTCGCTTTTTCCGCTCACAGCCAGCTGCGTCATGTTTTTCCAGGTCCCTTCATGTTAACACATGCCCAGGTCATCCTTTTCATGTTAACACATGTTTTGCACAGAGACAAAGACCCACTGGCGTAGCACTATCCCCCCTATCAAGCAGACGACCCGTCTGCTCTGCATACCTAAACCTGAAACAAACTACAGAAAATTTAAATAAAAATTTGTCCTCAAGAACAAACAAATTCTTTAACAAAAGTACCCGTAATTGAAAATTAGTTCTCAGAAACACAAAAATATTTCATCCAGCGCGGCTTTCTTCGCTCTCGCTGGGGTCGCTCTGGAGGAGGTGTGGGCGGCGGTAGATTGGCAGTGGCACCCAGAAGGGTATCTCCTGCCCCAAGACCTGGCTCATGGTCATCATTGACGTCTGCTGCATCGCCCTCACCGTCCAAATGCTCGTCATCTCGGTCAGCGTCTGCCACGTCCTCATCGCCGCTACTGGGGCTAACGTCATCTTCTTTTTCACCATGGCCCCAGGAGTAGCTTCCTGGCCCATGGTAACGCCACAGCCGGTGCGCCAAGTCCTCGAGGAAGTCAGACAACGGCCCCACACCAACCAACTCCTCGCTCCACGACGACTCTTCTTGACGCTCCACTTCCGCACAAGTGCCCAGCTTTGCACCAGCTGGCACCTTCTGGGCCTTATTGGAGAAGTTAGCTACCAACACTGTAACTAACCCCTCCCCTGGTCCAACAAGGCTCCGTCCAACCGCTACGCCATCAGCCAGCTGCAGGTTTTTAAAGGGCTCCACGAGGCCCTCTACTCCACGCATCACTCTTGACAGTCGACACCGGATTCTAGACTCTGTCCTGGTGGCAAAGTGCAGTTGCTCAGCCGTAACTACCTCTGCACAGCCAACCTCTGGAAGCAAGGGCACATCTTCACCGTGCACCCTCACCAGCTTCCGTCCAAGGCCGACACACGCCTTACTCTGCGTCAGGTAGTCAAGGCCCAGCAAGCAGTGCTCGTCCAAGCGCCACATACACCGGCAGCCGTACACCGTGCTGCCCACGCCAATACGAGCCTCCACTGGCCCCCTTTTAGCTGCACACAATGCCCCCTGACACCACACAGTCCCCTGTGGTGCGTCCCGGAAGTCGCATAGTGGCCAACATATCAGGGCCCCACTAGGGTCTTCTCAGCCCAGTTTTCCACTGTCAGGCGGCATGGCTTCCCATCTACTGAGCCTTCCACCTGCATCGTGCTGGTTCGACGGCAGCTTACCCAAGTCGGGGCCCAGGAACCGAGGACGGCTGGGTTTCGGCCCCTTCTCCAGCCTGTCCGAGTTTTCCTCCTGTACCACTTCCTTAGCCTTAGGACATGCACTCGGATGGTGACCATACCTGCCACAGTCCTTGCAGCACTGCTGGAAGGCATCAGAATCCGTCCGGTTGAGAGGACGCGTTCTCTGCTCCCTCCGACACCGACTACGTCTATGCCCTTCCTCACCGCAGCGCCAACACAAGCCTTGGAAAGTGCTCGGGCTCACCTTCCTCAATGCTACCTTCTCCACTTTAGCCTTCCGGCCCCAGAGGTCATGGCGGGGATGAGCAGCTGGCCCTAGGCCACTGGTTGGCCTTCAGGAAGGTCTCGAATTCCAAGGCCCTCGCCAGCGCCACCTGCAAGTCCTCAGGGGTGCCTGCTTGACGTAGATTTGCAGCTCTGGGCCTGCAAAGCATCAACAAAGAAATCACGGGCCAGGACCACAAACATCTCTTCCGCACCGCAGGGGACACCTCCTTACCAGCGCCTCACATCCTGCGCCAGCTGGGACAATGTTTTCGCCACGCTCACGAGTCCGCTTCTTCAAGTGGGCCCGATATACCTCGGCCTGATGGTGGTGCCCGAAACGGCTTTTCAAAGCCTCCGCCACGCTGGTGTAAGAGGCATGTTGGGATGGTGGCAGATGCCTCAACACTTCCACCGCGGGCCCCTTACGCTGTTACCAACTGCAGGGGCCCTTTTCTTCCTGGCTCCAGCCCTGGGGGAGATGCCAGCATTTCAAATTGGGCGACATATTTCCTCCCAGGCCACCTTCCGTCGTACTCAGCTGGCTTCGCCTCACAGAATGTCTGGAGGCCGAGGGGCTGCAGGTGGAGAACGTGTGCCGTGAACTAACACCCCCCGGGGGGGAGGAAGGGGGTGAGGGAGGCAACGAGGCGGGTTGACCGGGTCTGAGTTTGCCGCCACCTATACCCAAGGGAGCGGTTCCGAAGGGTCCCCAGCCTTCTGCAGCGACCACTGGCTGCGACACCACGACGCTGTGAGGCCCGGGGGTTTCCTGCCACGGATTTCCCGGCAGACCCCCGTAAAACTGACACTCTGGCATCTGTTTCCAGAACCTCGCCTGCCCTTTTTTGCTTGCAACGTTTTCTACGCCGCCTTTCCTCCTTCACTTCCTCCCTCAGGCCCTGAACCTCACCCTTCAGAGTCTGCACCTCCTCCATCAGTTCACTCTTCACACTGTTGCAGGCCTTGTCGGTGTACTGCTGAGTTTCCATCTTCACAGATGCAAGGTTGCTCTGTAGCACCTCAACAAGTTGGCAGAACTGTTCCTCTGCCTTCCTTGCCTGCATCTCGACGAGATGGTGCGCCTGCTCGCGTGCCTTCTGTGCCTGCTCTTCTGCCCCTTGTGCCATTTCCTCCCTCATACCGGCCAGCATGGCAGTGATCAGGTCCATCTGGCTCGGCTTCACCTCACTCGTGCCTGCCTCAGTCATAGCCTCCTCTCTCTCATGGCTGCCGCCATCTTTGGACGACATGATAAATCGGCGCTCTCACTGATCAAATATCACAGATCCCACTCCTGACACCAATTGTTACGCCGGCCGCCTCGTCTCTCTACCAGCAACACAAGGCAGGCTAGGCAGACGGCGTGCTATCCACAGGGTCGTGAACACTGAACAGCTCCAAGAGGCACCAGCACCACAAACGTCCAGAACACCAAGAGGGGAAACGCCAAGTGGCGAGCCAGGGCACGAAATAAACACAAAATGACAGTCTTTCCTTTATTTACACAAGTTATTTACCCGTACACTTTTCTATAGGCACAATGCAGGGAGAAATAAGCATGTCACACTGCACGATACAGCTTATAACAGAGCAACACAAAGTTATATCAGGTCACAAGGGCACACACGAGGTCTTCACAGGAGCAGCACCCAACTCCATCTCCTCGCTTGTTCCGCTCACAGCCAGCTGCGTCATGTTTTTCCAGGTCCCTTCATGTTAACACATGCCCAGGTCATCCTTTTCATGTTAACACATGTTTCGCACAGAGACAAAGACCCACTGGCGTAGCAATATATATATATGTGTGTGTGTGTGTGTGTGTGTGTGTGTGTGTGTGTGTGTGTGTGTGTGTGTGTTGTGTGGGGTGTATTATATATATGCTATATATATAAAATATATTTTTATATATTATATTTTTATATATATAAATATATATATATAAAATATATAAATTTTATATATAATATATATATATTATATATAATATATATATATATATATATATATATATTTTATATAGATATATATATATATATTATAATTATTAAAATTATATATATTATATATATATTATATATATATATATATTATATATAATACTATATATACTATATACTACATATATATAATATATATACTATATATATATATTAATATATATATATATATATATATATATATATATAGATAGATATATGATATATATATATATATATATATATATTATATATATATAATACATTATATATATATATATATATATATATATATATATATATATATATATCATATACAAATATCTGTGTGCGTCAATAATGTTTATATATTTTTTTTCTTTCTTTCTTTTTCTTTTTTTCTTCTTTTTTATAAACATTAAGTTACATTAAGTCATAATCTCTTTGCAAGTATAAATAAAAATGCGTACATCTTAAATTTTGTTGGAATCCCAGGCAAAAAGAAAGAAAAAGAAAAAAAATATATGATTTTTTTTTTCTTTCTTGGAGCTGATGAGTCGATTGAGGTCATGGAAACAAAGTCGGGTTTATGATATGATGGCATTAACTGGATACCAACAAATTCCGGATCACAGGCTGTACTGGCTGAATAGCCTCATGCATATTATTTGATTTATATATAGATATTTGAACATGTCAGTCATATATGTAAATCAAATTTAATCATCATCTTGTAGTGACGACAAAATAATGGTTCCTCCCTACTGAGATGACTTCAGAATTTAAATTCTTTCCTTTTCGTCGAGTTATATTGTAGGTCACACAAAAAAATTCTAACACAGGACCGAATACAAATGCGATCTCTTCCCCTAACCCTTTATTTCGCATGTTATTGTATGGCCAAGTTCAGTTCTATTAGAGGTAGCTATATTAATATCAGGGTAATAGTAAAAAAACAAAAAATAAAATAAAAAAATAAAAAAAGATGTACAATTTATATTTTATTACATTTTGCCCATATATTTTCATTCTTTATTGTTCCGCCGGACGTTTCTCATGGCACAAATATGACAGAAAAAGGGGTCCCATTCTTCATAGTGAGCATTTTGCTTCAAAATCTTGACTTTTCAAAAGTGAACAATAATATTTCTACAAACTAACTAAGAAAAAATGTGACACTGTCATTTCTATCCCTCACTTTCTTAATGAAGTAGCCCCTTATCTTCCTGTCTCAATGCTTCCTGAGAAAGATCCGAATAAAACGAAATAAGATATTTGCACTTTAAAGTTAACCATACATACTGGCTATACAAATTTTACAAATTACACTTATTTCCAGTACGCCGTAGGCAACACTCGTGCGACCTACTTATTTTCCTTTTGAGTCCCTTCTAATATTTTCATAAATACCTAATTCTCATACAAAACGAAAGAAGGAAGGGTATCAAGGAAATTATTGCCTAAATAAACCCTAAAAAATAAAAATAATAAAAAAGTAAACAAGAAAAATAAACATTCCTCTTTATTGGCATGCAGACATTCTCACAATGTCTAGTTTGTCCCATTTCTCCTACAAAAATCTTCCATCCTGCTTGCCTTGACACCTAACAACCCCAAACCCTAAAAACATCCATCAATCTCGACATTGGTCATGAGCGGGATGGGATCTCAGTGTGCTATGGGCAGTGCGAGATGATAAGACTGCAATATATTTCCGCGTGTTCCTTCACATCTTTCGCTGCTGATAATATTTCTTTAGGTGGTTACCCTGCAGGTAATCATCAGTGAATATCCCCTCAGTTTTCAACAAATCCGCTGCTCCTTACCAATTGCCCCTCCACCAGGGAAGAAATATCCCTGAGGCTTCTCCATTACAAGGTGATAATTATGAGCCTGCAGATTCAGGAATAATTGATGAGGACGAAGATAAGATGAAGATGATGACGTGACGTGACGTGAAAGTGACGTGACGTGATGTGATGTGATTTGATGTATGTGATGATGATACATAACAAATGACGAGAAAAGTAGTAATAATAAAAATAACAACAACATCTACTACTACATTCACTACTACTACTATTATTATTGTTATTATATTTATAAAAAATTGATGACTAATATGAAAGGACGCAAAATAGCGATATCTGCAATGTGTGACATTAATAAACTCCTGCATTACCCTCCAACCCCTCCTTCGCTCCGTGAATGACTGATAGTAGTTTTATGCATGTTTTGTTGATTTAGTTTGGAGTGGTCTTCTAAATACATCCATACTTATGAGGAACTATGAGAGAGTGAGGTGAGGGCGACCTTACCATGACTCACTTTTTTTTTTTT
>NC_051402.1:27448455-27478455 GCF_015228065.2 Penaeus monodon | reverse complement strand
GATTACGGCATTCGTAAAACGTTATTGTATTTACAGTTACATGTATGTTATGTATGGGTTTTTTTTTTTCAAACAAGTGTTCCAAAAGAGGGCATGCACGGGCCGTGCATAATGAGCGTTAAAGGGCAATTATTCAATTTTTTAGCTCTTATTGGGAAGTGGGCGCACCCAGCCATTATCTAACCATTTTCCAATTCGGGAAACAAAAAAAAAATTGGCCTGAGGGGAAAAGGGGGAAAAAGTCGTGTTAAAATGAAACAGTAAAAAGCAATCGATTTTTGGACAACCATTGGCTTTACACCCCGCACTTTCCACCCTGGCGTAAGAATCCTTCTGCGTAGGGGCTGGTGGCTGTTGCGTTGCGTGCAATTTGGTGTGTGTGTGTGTGTGGTGTTTTTTGTGTGTGTGTTGTAACAATGTATTAATATGCATTATTTCATATATTATATATAAAAATATTAAATTATATAATACTATATATTAAAACGGAACACCACCCACCCCAACACCAAACACCCCAACACCAACCACCCACAACAACAACCACACCCACCACCCCCAACATTACCAAGACACACACCCCACCACCAACCCCCAACACACCACCCACACAAAACCCACCCACCACCCACCCCACCACACAACCCACCCACAACCCCCCACACCCACCAACACACCCAAACCCACACCCTTTATAAATTATTATATATATGATTATATAATATATTATATATAATATATATAATATATATATTTATTACCCAACAACCAAAACACACACCACCCACCACGCCCACCCACCCCACAAAACACCCCAACCACCACCCAACCCACCCCACCACCACACCACACCCAACCACACACACCAACCCACCCCCACCCCAACACCCCACCCACCAAAACACAACCCAAATTTATTATTATATAATATATATATAGATTATTAGGTTATATATATTATTATTATTTATATACCCAAACACACACCCAACACACCACCACAACACCCAAAAAACACAACCACCACACCACCCCCAAAAACCACCACAACACACACCCACCCCCACAAACAACCCCCCAAACCCCACACCAAACAAACACAAACAAAGAAATTATTTATGTGTATAATAAATTAAACCATTACACACACCCCAACCCAACCCATTTTTTAAACCACACATAGGGGGGACTGGGTCTTGGAATTTTTACTCAACCTTTCCTTTTGGATTTCCCCAAACATTTTGGCCAGTGCGTCAGGGCTCCCACTTTAGGGTCCAAATTTGCCCGGAGCGACCCAAGGGGGTTTCGTGTCCCAAAGAGGGCCGGTCTGTCCTCCCCCAAGGGTGTGCAACCCTTCCAAAAAGCAAAAAAGGGGCACCATTCCGCCATTTTATATCTTATATATATTATATATAATATTTAATATAATAATATTATAATATAGATATATAATTTATTATATAATATATATATTATAATAATTATATTTATATATATATATTATTGTTTGATTATATATATATACGATATATATAATTTTATGTTATAATATATATCTATATATTTATATATATATACTTATTATATATATAGTAATATATAATCTATATATATATATAATTATGTGTTGGTGTGTGTGTGTGTGTGTTGTGTGTTTGTGTTTGGGGGGGTGTGTGTGTATGTTGGTGGTTGTGTTGGATGGTTGGTGTGTGTTTGAAAAAAAGGCCCTTTAGGCATATTCGTGTGGTTTTTCTTTGTTTATTTCCGTGTTCATTTGTTTGCCACCACCACACAACCACCCACCTACCAACCCACCAACCCACCACCACACCCCCACCCCCCCACCAACACCACACCACACCACACCCCCCCACACACCACCCCCACACACCACACCCCCAACCCCCCAACAAACCCACCCACCCCAGCACCACCCACCCCCACACCAACCCACCCCCCCAAACAACACACGCAAAAAAACATGCACACTTCACACACAGTTTCGACAATATTTTTTGGACAAAAACCTTAAAAAAAAATGTTTTAATAACAAATAAAATTTTAAAATAATAAATAATTAATAAAATAAAAATATAATTATGCTAAATTTTTTTATATGTATTATTATTATAAAATAATAAATAATAATAATAAAAATTCAAAAATAAAATAAATTTTACCAAATGCATTATTTGGGGTCAATTAAAAATCCGGTTCTTTTTTAACTGCAGCGATGAGCACAAAGCGGGGGGGCCCCAAACAATAACACGGCTGGCAAATTTTTTTCCCCATTGGAACCAGGTGGGGAACATTTTTCAAAGAGGGGGGCAGAGCAACCCCATTTGGGGAATTTAAGACTGGGAAAGCGCTCTCTGGGCCGGGGGACGGGGTTCGGGAGAAGAAAAAGAATTGGGAAAAACGGTGGAGAAGGGGAAAACAAGCCGGGGCCCAACAACCACGTCTTACATTGGGGGGGACAGATTGGTTGGGGCCTGTGTGAAGTTTGGCGGTCTGAGGGGGCAATTTCTATGCATTTTTTAGTTGTTTCGTTTTTTGCTTGGGTAGTGTTAATAATTATAATTATTGATTTTGTAATTTTTTTTGTTGGTTATAATAGGAGGTATATTTTTTATTTTTTTTTTTCATAAAAAACAATTTAGTGGCAATATTACGGGATATTTTTGGGCTGTCTTATTTAAACTAACATTTTGCTGCTGGTTTTTTGTTGATGCAGTTAACTTATTATATTTATTTATTTTATTAATTTATTTTAATTCAATTATTATTATTATATAAATTATTATTATTTTATTAAATTATCATAATGACTATTCATTATTTCCCATTTTTCATTTCATCGTCCATCATTCTTTTTATTCATTTCATCTTTTTTCATCCCCATTTTCTCATCAACATCATTTCATCATTCTTTTTTCCATTCATCCAATTCATAATTCAATTCATTTCATTTTTCATTTTTTTCATTTCATCATCCATCCAATTCATCACTTCAATCAATTTTCAAACCATTTTCCCCCCCACCCCAAAATCACCATTTCCCCACCATCCACCATACCACCATCACCCATCACCCATCCCACCCAATTCCACCCATTCATCAATTTTTTTTCATTTCCATCATCATCATTCATCATTTCCCCCATCATTCATCGTCCATTTTCAATCATTCAATTTATTTTCACTCCCCACCATCAAAAAACCAATCCATAATATATTATCTTTCGGGGTCATTATTATAATAATTAAGTTTACTTTATTATTATTGTTGGTTGTTAACATTCTCCCAACTATTATTCAATTTGTTATTGTTGTTTTATTATGTTAATTAGCATTTCACATTGTTATTCATATGATTGATGATTTGATGTGATGAATGGGAATTTGGGGATGGTTATGATTTGATGATGATTTGGATGATGATGATGATGGATTTGAATTTGATGATGCTGGGATGATGATGGATGGATTTGGATTGATAAATTATTATTATTTTATAATCATTATTTTGGGCCTTTAACCACCCTTTCTCATCTTGTGCTTTCTTTTGGGAATGGGTTCTCAGCTTTCTTTTTCCACTCCTTTGCGCCCGAGTTCTGCTGTTGGGGGAATTGTAGTTCGACTCAGGAGTGTGCACCCGTTGGTGCCAAGACGATGGAGTAAAATTTCCCTAAAATTACGTGAGGGCCCGTTGGGCCGAGGGGCCGGGAAAACTTCTGAACAAACCTTTGTGTATTCTTTAAAAAAAACCACAGTGGCCGGGATTAGCATGGGTAACTTTGCCATGTTCCCTGTGTGTTCTCTTTGGGTTACCGGATTGCCTTTACACACAGGATTAAAAAAATTAGCCACTAGTTGCTTTAAAGCGCGGGAAAGGAGTTTTAATTTAACATTTTCAGGCAATTTGCTTCTGCTCCCACCCATTTCGGCTTTTTTCCTTGACTTTTAGTCCACACACCGGGAAAAGATTCTTTTTTTTTCTTGTTTTTTTTTATGGCCAATTGTTATACCATTGCGTCATAATGTTAATAATTCATAATGTGGAACAAAACAAAAAATATAAGAAACAAACTAGAGGGTTTTATTTAGGTTGTTAGAATATAAAATATTTTCCTTGGGGGAATAAAAAGGGCTCAAGTCGGGGCGTACTAATTGGGGCTTTCCTCGTTACATGGAGCATTATAGACAGCCATTCTGTGTGCAAAAACCAAAAATTCGGCAAAAAAAAAACGACAGGGGCAAAAAAAGGGGACCATAATTAATTGCCCGCAATGTGTTAAATGGCTTATTGATGATGGGGGATGTTGTTTCTAGTTTGGTTTTCCCAAGGGTCTCCTAGATTACTGGTTACATTAGTTCTCTTCCTTTTTTTTTTCGTTATTTACGTATAATTTTAAACCTTGTAATTTGTCGGGATTGTTTGACTGTTGATTGATTTTACGTTTTTGGTGGATTCCATGGCTTTAAATTATCATTTAAACTTTGATGGGATAATACGTTTTTACTGAACTTATCCGTTTATAAAAGTTTGATTAAATTTATACATTGCGTAAATTGTTACCAAAAAAAGGGCCCAAATTTCTCTGGGACAGGTTTTTTTACTGTTTTTGAAAATTGCCAAGGATTTTTAACTGAGAAAAGGGGGGAACAAAGGGAAATAGGAATTAAAAAATTGGGGAGGGGTTACTTTAAATGTTTGGGCTGAAAAAAACAAAAAACCTGAATTTAAGGGTAGTATAATGGGTTCTTAACCACTGGAAAAACCAAACTACAATCTATTTTGGGAAAGTATCTTAAAGATGGGTAAAAAAAATTTTCCTTTTCTGGTGCTTGAATCTCTATCTAAAGTTTGTTTGGAAATTTTGTTTTTCGATGGATATGAAATATTGGGGTCCGTTTTATACCCAACAGAATTTATTATAGATTATACATATGGCTTAGTATCCAAAAAAAAACGTGATTAAAAAAACAACAAAAAACTGTTAAAGGGGGAGATATTGCCCACTCGGGGGGCATTGGGGGGTGGGCATATCGGAAAATTGCCATTTTCACTGGAAAGCCTTTTGGAATTTTCTCGGGTGTACTGGCTGGAAGTAATGTGAATGTGGTGGGAAATATTAACAGGAGTGTCCTTAGAGTTTTATGTTAGATATTTTCGTTTTGAGGCATGGGAATGGGGCGTTTTGGGAGTAAGATGGAATCCCAAACCCCCGTGTATGTATTTGGGGGATTTACTCTCCCAAGGATGGGGGGGGACAGAAAATTTTTAAAAAAGTTAAAGCGGTAAAGTTACCAGATTGGTGGTTTCGAATTTCAGGTAAACAATTAGGGAGGGGGGGGGGGATCCGGTAAATAGAAAGGAAAAAATAAAAATGGTTTACCGTTGCAATTTTCTTTTCCTTTGGGGCAAACTTATACTCACTTTTTTGTCTAATGAACCCATACTGGGGGGAGGTTGGGCATAAATGTTATATTTTGCTTAACCTTTGATATGTCCATGTAAGGGATTTGTTTTAAGGGCTTGACAATTAATTTGTTAACAGGAGGAAAGGACGTAAACTTAAACCCTGGATGGGAAACCGTTTTGCCACCCAATTCCTCCCCCCCCCCCCTTTTTCCCCGGGCCCCCAGGACTCTTGGGTTGTTATATAAAAAAACACTTTTTTTTTTTTTTTCTGAAAAAACAAAAATTTTTAAGGGGTTTAAGGGATTACTGGTTCATTTGTACTTTTCCTTTCACACATTTTAATCCTTTTTTTTTGCCCACCTTTCAATTATCCTGGACCGGTGTCAACTCTATAACTGTTACTTGGTGTAAGAATCTTACTGGGTTTCCAACCTGTAAAATGGGTTTTTGGACCCAAAACGTTTTGATTATTAGGTTTAAAAATTTATTTGTTTTTTTTTGTATACTCATTGTTTTTCCTTTAATTAGCAAAGTTTAAGAAAAAAATAGGAAACCCGGTGGGGCGGGGGCCAATATTTAAAAACGTTCTGCCCCCCTCCCTGGGACCCAAAATGGTAATTTGGGGAAAAAAGCAGTATCACTGATAATACCTTTTATCCACCATACAATATTTTTTTTTCCCCCCACTGTTTTTATTATTAGGGGTTTGGGCCAAGGCCCTATTTTTTTTTGATCATCAAATATTCCAGCTTTCCTTTTCACGGCCAACAAAAACCCACATGTACCATACCAGGCGAATACCTACTATATTATACCCCATAATTTCTATCTACCAAAAACACAATTTAATGCGAATTCAAAATTGTTTACCCTTTTTTATATTCCAACTGGGGGAATTGTAAAAAAAGAAATTCCCAAAATTTTTAACAAAACGGGCTATTTGGCACTTCGGAAAAACTTTGGTTCCAACCATTCTCCATAAAACCGTAAAAAAAATAGTTTAAAAATGGTTCCAAAACTGATGAAGCTAATGGAAATAAAGTTTTTTTTCAAATTTCCGGGGTCTTTTATGCGGCACCTCACCCCCCTACTGGGGGGGGGAACAGCTGGTCGTGAAGTTTAAGGAACCCTCACCTTTTAAAATTTCAGGCCGTTGAAATTAATAAACCACCTCCTTGTTCGCTTTCTGGTCTTTTGGCCTTTCTGGATCTTGGGATCGTCCTGCCTTCTGGATTCTGTTCTGTCTTCTTTTGCCCCTTTGGGGGAATTCTGTTTCTGTCGTGTTTGTGTGTTCTCGGTTTCTTCGGGGGGGGCCTTCTTTTCTCCGGGACTCCGTTTATCTTGGTGGTGTGGTTGTTGTGTGTTTTGTGGGTTTGGGTTGTGCGTTGTGTGTGTGTTGTTGTGTGGGTGGTGTTGGTTGGTGGTGGGGTGTGTGTGTGTGTGTTTGTGTGTGTGGCGTAAAACGTGTTGGCGTGCGCGGTTTGGGGCGTTTTGGGCGTGCCCGGGTGAGTTGGGTCGTTTGGCCGTGGAAGTGCGTGGTGGTGGCCCAACAATTATGAAGGGGGCCCACTCCCCCCCCACGGGGGCGTTCGTCTCTTCCGTCGGTCTCCCCACAAAAAAAAACAAGGTCCGGTTTTCCATTAGGGTCGTGGGCCGCCAAGCGGCCCCTTGGCAACCCCTTCGTGGCCGAAAGGGGAAGGCCCCCCCCCCCCCCCCCCCCCCCCCCGCCCCGGCCCGGCGCCCGGGGTGGGGAACGAAAACCCAGGAAGTTATTGGCCTTTTTAGTTTTCAGCCCTTCTAATTGGGACTTTTAAATTACCAATGGGTCTTGAATGCCCATTGTTTTCTAGAAAAAAATAAAACGACCCTCTCCCCCCCCCCGGGGTTTTAACAACCCATTACAAAAACTTCCGTTGAATCCAAATTAAAAATTTCTCCCAAAAAACTCCTGATAAATTGTGGGGAATAAGGCCGGCCGGGCCGAATCCGGCGCCCTGCTTGCGCCGGCCTCAAAAACCACGGAGGCTCTAATTAACTTTCAAATGCAAAATGAAAGTTTTCGCGAAAATGGGAATCCGCAAAGGGGATGGCAATTATTAAACAAACTGGGCATTTAAAAATCTGTGGATAAATTGAAAAAGGTGTTGTGATAAAGGGTTTTTTTCAGTTCCTTTGGGTCTTTTCTTTACAAAATTTTATCCGGTTTATTCAATTTAAAAAATACATCAGGGAATATACAAGAGTGAAAATTTTTCTATATTAAATACATCTATAATTAAATATATTTGTATATATAATTAATATATTATTATAACTAATATATATAATATATAATATATATTTATTGGTGGTGTGTGTGTGTTGTTGTGTTTGTGGTGGTTTGTGGTGTTTTTGGTGTGTATTGGTGTGTGTGTGTGTGTGAGGTGTTGTTGGTGTGTTGGTGTTGTGTGTGTGTGGTGGTGGTGTTTGTGTGTGGTGTAGTGTGAGGGGTTGATGTGTGTGTTGTGTGTGTTGTGTGCGCCGTGGTGTGTGTGTGGGGGAAATTACATAAAATAAAAATTAAATAATGATATATATATATATATAATATTATATATATATTATATATATAAATATATATACCCAATATATTATACATATTATATAATAATATATATTAATTATATATTCTATTATATATATATTATATATATTAGATATTTAATATATATTATATATACCCATTTAAAAAAATAATATTCCAAAATTTTATCAATATCCCAAAAAATATATTATTAAATACTATTATATCTATATAAATTTATATATATTATATATTATTTATTATAGTACATATTATTTATTATAAATATAAAATATCATTAAACCCATAATCATTAATATATATATATATAGATTTATTGGTATATATATTATATATATACATTACACCCAAACAAACCAACCACCCCACCACAAACTCCCCCACCCCCCCCACCAACCCACCCAACACACCAACCACCCCCACCAACCCCACATCCCCCACACAACCCCCCACCACACACCCACACACACACAACACCCACCACAACACCAACAACCACACATATGAAACATATTATTATATATATTAATATATACTTTATATTATATATATATATATTTATAATTAATTTATATAATTTATTTTTATTATATATTAATTTATATATATTATTATATAAATATATGTAAGATTAATATATAATAAGTATATATGAATATATATATAATTATAGATATATAATATAGGGAGATATATATATATAATTGTTATATTATATTTTTATATATTATATATATATTATATATATATATTATAATATTATATATAATGTGTTATATATAAAACACAAAACCCCACAAACCCCCCCCACCCAAGGGGTTTAAAGTGTTTAACACCAAAAAAAGGGGATGGAAAAAAAAGGGGGAAACAAGCCACAGTAGGAAAATGAAAAAAAACTAAAAAAAACCCCGCTTAAACTTTTCGAACCTCTTTCCAACGGAGTTTTCCCTCTTCAGACGGAATTAAACCACCGAAATGGGATCTATGATGTGAATCCATTTCGGGTTTATTTCGTCGAAAGTAGGAAAAAAGGGGAACACCTCGTGAAGAGTTCGACAAACGGTTTGACGGTTTTAAGTTTCAATTTTCTACTTGTGGGCTGTTTCCCTTTTTCATTTATAGATAATATGATATATATATTTTAAATATATTTATATTATATATATACTATAATATATTTATAATTTAATATATATTATTTATGATAATATTATATTTATTAATATATACGTATATATTATATAATATTAGTATAGTTTCTTTATAAATATAGATATATATTATAATTTATAATGTGTGTGTGTGTGTGTGTGGGTGTCTGTGTGTGTCGCTTGTGTGTAAATCGGTAAGAGATCCTATTTTATATGTGTATATTGGGAAAAGGGATGGGTGAAAATAAATGCCCAATGCTTGCCCATCTGAAATCCCCCGATTTTAAAGTAAAACACAACCTCTTCCCTGGTGGGACCCCAGGGGGGGGGGGGGAAACTACGATAAAACCCTAGGTCACTACGGGTATGTGAAACCCGGAGGCCCAGTTGGCTAAACAAACAAAACAATTGGCCACACGGGGACCCATAAAAAAAAAGGGGATGGTGTGGGCAAACCTTTGGGATCTTCACTAAAGCTTTTCCCCTTAGGACATTACCTATCACCTCATACTGAGTTAATGGATAGCCGGAAAGTTTTTTTCGCTCCACTCCCCGTGGGGCCACTCGGTTTTATGAGGGGTTTGATTACGCAATTTGCATCCTAAAAGTCCAGGATGTTTTTACTGAGCAAGGGTTATATTTTATGGAAAGATGGGGAATATTGCAATTTGCGCATGAAATTCAAAAATTAAAATAAAACCACACAGGGACCCAAGGGGACTTTTTCAAACCCCCATAGGGGGAGTGTGCAAAAAACAAAACTTTGGATCTTTACTAAGGCTTCCGTTACGGGGGGGGGGACATGTTTCCTATTCTACTTCCCCATACTTGGGGGAGGTACAAAGCGATAAAAGCCGGGAAAGTTCCAGCACTGGCCTTTCCGGGGTTTCATTTACCCGGAAATGTGGAAACCTAGGTTTTCGGAGGTGTTTTCCTTGGGGGGTTTCAGGGGAGGGTTTTGGTTAATTATGTATTAATATAATGCTATTAATTTAATCTATCTATTCTTATTCTTTCTAACTAATTCCTAATTCATATCTATCTTTATCCTATTCCTATTATTATATATATAATTTACATAATATAATAATTATATATATATATATTATATATATGATTTCTATATTATATTAGGATATATTAGGGTATTTTTTACATTTGAAATATATATATATATAGTACTTAATAGGTTAGATATATATTTACCAAGAATATGTATAATATTTATGTAGATTAAATTTTTTTATATATATATTTATATATCTATATATATATATTTATAATATCTAATATATATATATACGTAAATTTATTGTATTTATATATTGTATAATTAAACATATAGATTTTTCCGATATATTACCAGCCGTATAATTATATTATTGGACCCCATACCTAACAACAACACCCATTAACATACATTACATAATATATTTTTTTATGATATAAAGAATAATATATAGTATATTATTAATATAATTTATATATTATATATATTATTTATATTATATATAAAAAAGAACCGAGCCCAACACCACACCACCACACACAACCAAACCCCACCCAACCCACCACACCCACCATAATATTATATTTATATATATTGTAAGATTATATAATATTTATATTAATTTATTTAATTTATAATTTATATTATAATAATATTATATTCTTTATATCATATAGTCTATATCTATTATTATATCATATATATATATTTATTTATATATATATAATATATTTTATTATATAAAATATATTATTTTATATATTAAATATATAACCATTATTATATATATTATATAATACATATCTAAATATTATTATATATATATGATATATATATATATATTTTAATATTATATATAAATATAATCTATATAGTTTGTTGGTGTTGTGGTGTGTGTTTGTGTGTTTGTTTTGTATGTATTTGGGTTATTATTATCTATTTAATCTATTCTATCGGTTTTTTTTTTTTTTTCCTTTCTTAGTGTTCTTATTCTTAGCTAATTCTATCGTATTAATAATATATAATAATTATATATATATATTAATTATTATGGTATATTTGTTATATTATTTTACAAGTAATATATTATTAAGATATTTTAACAATATATTTTTTTATTATATGGAATAGATATTATAATATTATATATGAGAAATTATATTAATAATTAATTATTAGATGAGAGTCAATAAAACAAAAATTACACAACAAACCCCACCCACCCAGACACCAACAGGGAATCACAACAACCACACACCCAACCACAACCCAACACACAAACACACCACCCCCTCCACAACAAACACCACAACCACCTCACCACAATCCCAAACCACCCACACACCCACCATATAATAGATAATTATTATAATATTTTATAATATAATTTATTAATTATATATATATATTATATATACATATTAAGTTATTATATTTATATATATTATATAGTATATATATATATATTTTATTATTTATATTTAATATAATATAGTAAGAAATATATTTATATAATATATTATATATATTATATATATATATTCTTAAATATTCTAATATATATCTATATATTTATATGATTATATATATTATTATAATCTATTTTACATTTTATTTTATATGGTGTTGTGTGTGCGGTTGTGAATTTGTATGAATAAAAATTGCAGATATATGCAATGGGCATTAATATAATTTAATATATATATTATATATATATATATATATTATATAATAATATATATATATATATTTATGAACATATTATATATAATATAATGTTGGTGTGTGTTGTTGTCTGTGTGGGGTGTGTGTGTGT
Organism: Penaeus monodon; assembly: GCF_015228065.2. Lineage (NCBI taxonomy): Eukaryota > Metazoa > Arthropoda > Malacostraca > Decapoda > Penaeidae > Penaeus > Penaeus monodon. The sequence goes on along the minus strand of NC_051402.1, from coordinate 27,466,470 downwards.
GTGTGTGTTGTGTGTGCTGTTTGTATGTGTGTGGGGCCATGGTGTTGTGTGGTGTTGTTTGCGTGTTGTTTGCGTTTGGCGTGTGGTGGGTTGTCGGTATGTTGTGTTGGCGTGGTGTGTTGGTTGCGTTTCTGTGTGTGTTGTGCATGTGTGTGTGTGGTGGGGTGGGGTGGGTTGTGTTCTATTGTGTGTGGTGTGTGGGTGTTTGGTGGTTGTGTTGGCTTGTGTGTGTGGTGTTGTTGTGTGTGTTGTGTGGGTGTGTGTGTGGCCAACATACACACAAACCACAACCACAACAAACAAAAACACCCACCACCACCCCCACCGTTTGGTTTTCCACCACACACCACCCCCCACACCAATATACATAAACATATTAATTTATGTATAAAAACCACGGTTTATTTGTGTATATTTAGTATAATAATTAATAATATATATTATCAAGTAAGTAAATTTATATATTATATAAATATATATCTTATAATATTTCACAATATATATTATTAATTTATATATATATACATTTATTATTTTAAATATAATTTAATTTTATATCTATACTTTAACTATATATTAATTATAACATATATATAAATATTATTATAATTATAAATATTATAAATATAGTAATAATTATATATTAATATAAAGTATAGTTATATATGAATTATTAATGTGGTGTGTGTGTGTGTTGTGTGGTGTGTTGTGTGTGTGTGTGTGTGTGATGTGGTCGGTGTTGTGTGGTTGGGTGTGTGGGGTGGTGTGTTGCGGTTTGTGTGTGTTTGCGTTTTGTGTTGTGTGTGGGGTTTATTTTAATAATTTGGTTTATTGTTATAGATATAATTTTCGCTTTTTTAAAACACGGGTACAAAGTGTGCCTTGACGGAAAATTCCGTTGCCTTGGAATTTTAAATTAATCAAGTAAAAACATGTACGTTTTTAATTTAAAATAAACAATTAAAACCTAGTATTATAAAAACCCCCACCTTATTGTTTAATTTTTTTCTCATTTAATTATGGCGGACAGTTCATTAAGTTAATTTTCAATACCCATTGTATTATATTGATTATATATATATTATTATAATATATGATAAATTTATAATATATATATATAATATAATATATATTAAATATTTATTAAATAATATATATTATACCAAACACATATATATTAATATTATAATATATTAATAAATATATATAGTATAGTTATTATAGAATAATATTATATATAATATAATATATTATATATACACACACACCAACCCACACCCATTATAGAAATATATTATATATATATAACTATAAAACATTATAATATATTTTATAATATATATTTGATATATATATATTATATATATAATTTATATATAATTATATATGTATTTATATATTACATTATTATCTTATTATATAATTATATTAAAATTATATATATTCTTATATTATATAAATTATAATATATTATTAATATATATAATTATATATATAATATTGGTAAAATAAATAAATAAAAATAAATTGGAAATATCTAGTTAATACATAATAACCAATATTTATATATAATATATTAATATATATATAAGAAATATTAATATATAGATAGTAAATAGTTATAATAATATTTTACAATTATTATATAAGTATATATTATATAAATTAAATAGTAGTATTATTTATAGATACTATATATTTATAATATAATATATATATAATAATATACCATTTAAACATTATATAGTTGGGGTAGATATAATAAATATATATAATATTATATTATATGATTTTATATATAATATATAATTTATTAATATTATATATATATACATAATTAAAAGATAATATTATATATATTTATAATAATATATATATTAATATATATTTATATATAGTATATAAGTACATATATATATATAGTATATGGATAATATGATATATATATATCAATTATTAATTATATATATATATAATTATATGATTATACTATATTTTATAATATATTTAGTATGATATTATATAATTAAATTAATAAATATATAATGTTAGAGTTGGTTGTTTATGTGTTTGTGGTCTTGTTGTGTTGTTATGTGTGTTGTTTGTAGTTGCGTGTGTATGTGTGTTGTTGTGTGTGTGGTGTGTGGTTGGGTGTTGTGTTGTGTGTGTGGTGTGTGTGGCGTGTGTGTTGGCGGTGGTGTGTTGCATGTGTGTGTGTGTGTTTGGTTTTTTTTGTGAATATTTATTAGTGTTGTATATTTATTATTTTAACCCACCCCCCACTTATATATACTTATATATATAGTAGATATTATATATAATATATATATATTCTTATATTATATAATTATATAATTATAATATATATATGTGTTGTGTGTGTGTGTGTGTGGGTGTGTGTGTGTGGGTTGTGTTGTGGTGTGGTTGTGTGTGTGTTGTGTGTTTGTGTGTGTGTGTATTTTGTGTTTGTGGGAATATATACAAAGTTATATTATAATAATAATATAGTTAATATATATTATATATATATTATTAAGATATATTATTATTATTATTATATAGGATATTATATTATATATATTATACAATATAATCTTAATTTAAAAAATAAATATATTAATTATAATATAATATTTATTATAAGATTAATATATATAATATCTATATTGTAAATATAATATTATATTAGTATGATTAATTATATATATAATATTTATATTAATTAATTATATATATGTATAGTTATATGAATTTATATTTATAATACATAATTATATACACTATTTTTCTATCTATTGTCTACAAATCTAATCTAATTTCTTAAATCTATTCTATAATAATTATTAATTATTTATAATTTATATATATTGTATATATTATTTATACTTATATATTAAATATATATAATATTTTTATTATATATATTATATATATATATATATATATATATTATTATTGAGATATTGAATTATATAATAAATATAAATATAATTATATACTATATTAAAAGAAATATTCTAATATTAATATATTTATATTTATATTATATAATATAATTAATATTATAAAATAAATATAAATAATATATATATCTTATAATATTTACACCACCCACAACCACACCACCACACAACACAACACCCACACACCCCACAACACCAACCCCACCACAACCAAAACAACACCCCCCCCACACAGACCATATTTCTATATATAAGGTAATTATATAATTAATATATTATATATATTATATATATATATATATATATATATATAATATATATATACATATATTATTATAGTTGCATGGTGTGTGTTTGTGTGTTGTTATGGGTGTGTTGGGCGTTATGTGTGTTGCGCGTCGTGTAGTGTGGATGTAGTTTGGTGTGTGTTTTTGTTGGTGTGTGTTGTGTGTGAAGTGGTGTGTGTGCGTGTGTGTTGGTGTGTGTGGGGTGGTGTGTGGTTGTGTGTAAAATAATTATTATATATATATAATTATATATATATTATATATTATATATTATAATATATTATATTTATTATATATATATTAATATAATCAATATATATATATAAGTAGTGCCGTGTGTGTGTGTGGTGTGTTGTGTGTGTTGTGTTGTGGGGTTGTTGGTGTGTGTGTGTGTGGGTGGTTGTGTTGGTGTGGTGGTGTGTTGTGTGTGTTCTGTTGTGCATGTGGTAGAACATTATATATATATTATATATATATAATATATATATATTTATATATTATATATTTATTTATATAATATAATATATATATTATTTTTATTAGTTGTGGGGGTGGGTGTGTGTGTGTGTGTGTGTGTTGTGTGTGTGGTGTGGTTTTGTGGGGAGGGTGGTGTGTGGTGTGGTGTGGTGTGGGTGTGCTGTGTGTTGTGTGTGGGTCTGTTGTTATGGTGTGTGCAATTTGTGTGTGAAATATATGCAGTGTATATATGTGTAGTTATTATATTATACATATTATATATGATATTATATTATATATATATTTATTATAATATATATATATTATTTTATTGTGGTGGGGTTGTTTGTTGGTGTTGTTTGGTGTGTGGTGTTGGTGTGTGTGGTTGTGTGTGAGTGTGTTGGGTGGTTTTTCTGTGTGGTGTGGTGGTGTGGTTTGGGTGGGGTGTGTTTGTTGTTTGTGTGGTGTGTGGTGGTGTGTGTGTGTGTTGTGTGTGGTGTGTTTGTTGTGGTGTGTGTTGTCACGTGTGGTGGTGTGGTGTGTGTGGTGTGTCTGTTTAATTATGTTGTTATGGAATATATTTAAAGCCCCTCTTCCTGTGGGGAATTTTAATGCTTCCGTTTGGTTAGGGGAGAGGGATGGTAAAAAAAAACCCCCCCCACCCCCCCCGCCGGTGGGCCCTGGTTGAGGGGATTTTTTTTTTTTTTTTTTTTTTTTTTTTTTTTTTTTAAAGTGTTTTAACTAGGGAATCACGATGGTTTTAGGAGTGGGAATTTCCGCCATCAAGTAGTATACCCATTAATTTTAAATTTTTTTTTAAAAAGTTTCTTGTTATTTTTTTCTATATTCCATTAAATTATTTATTATTTTTTATATTTATTAATTATATTAATATTTATTAGTTTATTTTATTATTATTTATTATTTTATTATTATTATTATTTATTAATTATTATTATTATTATGGTTATTTCTTATTAATTTATTATTATTATACTAAATTGATTATGATTTTATTTATTATATTATATATTATATTATTGTTTAATATTTATGTAGTTATTCATTTATTATTATTCATTGTCATCATTTTTTTATTATTAAATTATTTATTTAACTTCCATTATTTATTTCATCCATCATTCTCTATTAGGTATTATTTATAATTATTATGGGTTATTTATTATTATTCTTTAATTTCTTCACTATCATTATTATTATTATTTATTATCCATTCTTTGATTGTTTGTTTTTTTTTATTGTTATTGTTATTTGTTATTTTTGTTACTTATTAATCATTTATTATCATTTCATTATCATTTTATTCATCGTTATTATCCTTATTATTATTATTTAATTATTATTATCCTATTTATCCATTATCATTATTCATTTATCATTATTCATTTATATTATCATTTAATTTTTTTTCCATTATTCATTAATTTCATTATTTTTTCATTTAATCCCCCATTATTCAGATTTCATTAAAATTCATTTATTTCATTATTCGCCATTATTTATTATCATTGTATCACTTATCCATTTGGGATCATTATCATAATTTTCATTTTATCATTAATCATTATCCATTATCATTCTGATTATTATTTGTTATATTTATTATTATTATTATTTATTCACAATATTATTATCTTTTTATTTATTTATGTTCTAATTTTTATGGTTTTTATTATTGCCTTTCATGTCATTATTTCAGTTGTAGTTTGAGTAGTAGTGAGTAATTTGCAATTATTATGACTAATTATTTCTTTGTTATTATTATTATTTCATTTTTATTTATTTATTGATTATTATTATTATTATATTGTTTAATTATTATTAATTATTAGTTATTAATTATTATTTATTTTAGTTATTATTATTTATTTTATTTATTATTATCATCAATCAAATCATCCTTTTTTATTTATTAAATTACTTTTATTTTTAATTATTTTTTATTTATATTTATATATTTTTATTATTATTTATTTTATTATTTATTATTATTTATCCATTATTGTGTTATTGTTTCGTGGGTTTTGTTTGGAGTTGGGTTTGTTTTGTTGTTATTGGTGGTGCTGTTAGTGGTTTAGTTTTCAAGTTTGAGTTCTCCAAGTATTTTTCATGGAAATGGTTGTTCTACCCAAAAGAAAAAGAAGTGTGGGGATTGCAAATCAAGAAACATAGTGGGGCCAGAAGGATTGGCTTGGAGTGCCTGAAATCTTTATTAACCCCAAGGGCTTTCCCCATCTATTTTTTTTCCTTTTATGAGAGGCCACTTTTTAACCCTCTTTTCCAGGGGTTGGTTGTTTCTGGTCATTTCCCCCAGGGTTTTGTTCCCGGGGGGACAAATGGGGCCCATTTCCCTTTGCTTTTTTGAGTTCCTAATTTTCCCTCAGGCTTACTGTTACCAGGGGCTGCTTTATCGCTTATCCCCAAGGGGTGGGGGGGGGGGACGTTTCTTCCCAAAAAAAAACTTTCATTGGATTTTGGGGTTTTCTTTTTAACCCACTTTGGAAAAAAATTTTATAGGTTTTTAGCCAGAAAATTTTGATCGTTTCTATCAAAAAAACCCTGTTGGACGGGTTTTTGGGAGTCTAATTTCAAAAACTGGAAACCTATTTTGTTAGAAATGTTTATACGTATTAGGTTATTATTTTTCCTTTTGGAACCTTTCTTACCGAATTTCACATTCCTTTTTAACACATTTTACATTAATACCTTTGGAAAAAACCTCCCCCCCCCGCCTAAGACTAAGATATTTTTCACCCCATTTTTCATTTGTTCTTGTTGTATTATTGTCTATTTTTAATTCCTTTATATTATGTTAACAAAGATGCCTTTTTTTTTGTTTTGGTGGTTACTGTTTGGTGGTTGTGTTTCACCTTACGGTGCTATTGGGGGTTTGAATAGAAACACATCGATTGAAAAAACACTAAAAGGTAGGTTCAGTTTGGAGGGGGATTAAAGGCTCTTACAGGGAAATAAAAAAAGATCTTTTCCCATGGGTCCTTTTTACACCCCCCAACCCCACGCCCAGGCTCTTCCTGAGAATGCTTACTGCTAGGACGGTTTGATTCTAGGCAGAGACAAAACCAAAAAAAGAAAAAAATATTGTACTTTTCTACAACATCCGTACAGGAGAATCCTCACTCTTTTACCTTGGGTGGGTTATAACTTTACACCCCCTTTTGAGGTTAAATATAAAATTTAAACCAAAACCTTGGATATTTGGGGGACCCCAATGGGGTGTAAACATATTCCAAACACAAAAAGGGCCAAATATATGTAATATTATGTCAAATAATAAATTCACAAATATTACATTACGATTAAATTTACTATCATCATAAGAACCAGGTTATTTATAACAAGCATCACCCAAATACTGGGCACTCACAAGCTCACTTTAGTATTCACCAACTCAACTTTTTTAATCCCCACAACCCACAAATCCTTCAACTCATTCATCAATTCATTCTTGTGTCATTATATTTTTTTCATTTATTCGTTAATCATTATCATTAGGTAGGTGTTTAGTAATTATTTGTTAAATTAATAATACATTTATTGTCAATTTTCAATCATTTGTATAATATCCATCCATTATTAACCCCAATATTATAATTATTTTAATTAGACTAGTGGTTTCCACTTGGCATATGAGTGTTTTTCGTGTGTATGTGGAGGCAGGTATGTAAAACTGCCTTCGGTTTCCATTAAGCAATATTCCTTTCAAATTTTCTTATTATCCAAAAACTTTTTTAGTTTAACCAAGCCTATATGGTGGGGCCTTTACTTACCTTCCCCCGTTTATGTATGCAAATGAGTTACCAAAAATAGTTGCAAAAAACTTTAAGTCAAACGTTAGTGAGTTTTTTCCCAAGTGTGTACTTTTCTCTCTCAAAAACTCTCTCGGCCCTAAAAAAAAAAAGATAAAAAAAAAAAAAAAATTTCTAATTGTAATTGGTTTTTTCTAACAATTTACAAAAGGGGTGGGGGGGAACCTGGGCTTTTTCCTTTCCCTTTGACGACCTACGGATAAACCCCCCCTTGGGCCAATTTCCCTCTGGAAACCATTTTCCACATTGTCACTCTGGAAAAGCTTTTTCAAGGGGCAAAGAAATAATGGGGGGAATTGTGATGGTTCCCCCGGGCTCCCCCAAAAAAATAGGTAAGAAGAAAAAGGTCCTGCCCTCATCCCCATTTAAGGGAAAAATTCCTTAACCTGGTTAAATATGGAAAAGGTTTTTTATCCCATATTTCAAGTAAAATACCAGTAGTTGTATAAGGGATCATTTGGATGGGGGATCTTGATTATCTTTTGGAAATTTTTTACATTGGAAAAAGATAGTTTAAGGATGTGGCCAAAACCATGATCCTTTCGGGCATCCACTCCCACAGTGGGAGGGGATGATATTAGGCCTGATAGGTTTTACGTTTTTGCGGGGTTCACCAGACAAGACATGGGGACCATTCTTAATGTGTGATATGCAACAAACAACAATTCTTTGGGGGCTCGGGAGGTCCTTCATTTGTCTCCTCAACAAAAACAAAACAAAACAACAATCAAAGGAAAAGAAAGAATTTGGTCTGTTTCTCTTTCGAGAACCTCATGGCGGTTTGCTTCCACTGGGCCCCAAAGAGTTATTGGCATGGAAACCGCCAATTCTTGCCCATTTTTAAGGGGGAACAAAAATTGGGACAACCCACGAGTGTTTTGGTCTTTTGAAGTGTTTGGGTTCAACAAAATGTCATCAAAAGGGGAAAATTGGGAACAAACTTGTTCCAGGTCCAAATATGCTGTTACCACTGGGCAAAGAGGCTCAGAAAGCCTTCTATTAAAAAAGCAGTTTTGTGTTAAAAAAGGATAACCAAATCTGGAAAAAAAAAAAAAGGGAAGTATTGGTAATAAGGGATATGGGGCAATGAGAACAGGGTTTTTCCATCAAACCAAAGGGGGATTTTTTTTGTGCCCATGGTGTTGTTTGCCCCCACCAGCACCAGGTAAGGGGGTCCTTGGGGCCCCCCTGCAGGTTCTAGGGGGGGGGGACCTGTTTTCCTTCCCCCCAAGCCCCCCGGCCCCTTGCCCCCTTCCAAAACTTCTGACACCGCCACCATTTTCTGGCTGCTACCTTTTTAACCTCAGTTCTACATGCTGAAAAATTGCCTTCTGGTGAAGATTATTCCACCCAAGGGGAAACGGGAGGAAGAAGGTAGGGAAGGTGAGGGGTCTATTTTGAGGAAGGGGCGGGGGGGAAACTTTTTATCGGAAAATAAGGACACTTGGGACTCCATCATTCCAAGGCTCCAGAGGGGGCCCTCAAAACAGGAGGATAGGGTCTCCAAAAGCTGCAAAAAACCACATCCAACCGGGGGGCCTCTGCTTGCTAGGGGGCAGGGGACTTGGCCCCTGAAAAGTCAAAAGTGGGGCCCTCAGTTACCAAATCTTTTTGGGCCGGCAAAAAAAGAATTTTTCTGAGGGCCTGTTCAAAAAAGGGTACCTCATCCCAGAGTTGGGGGTTCCTTGGGGGGAAAGCCATTCAGGGGGCTGGTCTTCCAGATGGGTCCTTCAAACCCGTGTTGGACAAAAACTCCAGCTTTTGCCACCCATTTTATTCCCACCAAGGTGGCCCTCTGTCTTGCTCAGAGGGGGGGAATGCTCCCTGAAAAACCAAAAGCCTTCAGGGGTTCCGCCCTTTTGGCCCTAGGCACAGATATCCTTGGATCCTGGTCCAAAAGGAAAACGCTGTGGGGAAAAACTGGTTTTATCTTGAAGGTTAACACATCCCTCAAAAGGGGAAAAAAAAACTCTAAGATGCTGGAAAAAAAGGCGGGGACAGGGCCACTTGAAAGGGGTTTTGTTGTAGGGTGGGCCTTAAAACCCCCAACCAAGATTGCTGTCAAACACCCTTATGGAAGGAGGGGTTAGCTTTTGGTTTCAAAAAACCCTGGAACACTAAATACCCTTAAATTCCAATTGGGAATTGTCCAGGGAATTTTTTTCATGCAAAATGGGTTGGCCAAAAAACAATCTCTGACCAGCTTTTTAATCTTACCACCCCATCTTTTTGGGTTATGCCCCCTACAAAGAGGATTATTAGTGGACCAGGGATAAAAATCATTTTCGATTTGCCTGACGGGGGGAGGGATTTCCCAAGTTCAAAAAGGGCCCATTTTGGGGGGGCCCTTTGATAACATGGGGAAACCCCCCATACATGGAGTGAGTAGTAGCCAGTAGTGGATGGTATTTAGGCCAGGGGGGCCATCCCCACACCTACAGATGGAACCACTGCAGGGTGAAGGAACGTGAGGGAAATTAGTGAATGACACCAAACTTTACACTGTTTGCAATTTTTTCCACCCTTTTGTTACCTTTTTTCCCCTTTCCAACATAAAACCTCAAAACCATAGGGATGGACTTGGAAAAAATCTACTTGGGTAACTGGGGGCCTTCAAATCCATTTTCTAAACTTCTTTTTGGGGAGATTTCAAATAATCCAGCATCCAACCTTCTAGGGGGGGGGAGGACCATGTTTCGGCCAGAGGCCCCCTCGAGGGAAAAGGGCCTTAAGAGTCCTTGTTTCTCCAAGTGGTTGAGTAGATGCAAAGTTTTTGACTGAAAATGGGGGGGGGGGGGACCCCACTTTCTTCCATTCCATAGATGGGAATTTCCACTTTTGCCAAGGGTCATGAAAGTGGTGGGACTTTAACATGGGAAGCGAATCCACCTTTTCCAATTACTTTTTGGAGGAGGGTTAACATGGTTATTCCCAAAAAACCAATTGGAAGTGCAGAGGATGGCGGACCATTTGGGAATTAATGCTTTCCGGGGGGAAACTGGTGAATCTTGTTCAGATCACAATCTGCCAGTATTGGAAGGTTCTGTGGGATGGATTTTCCAGGTGGCGGTTTCCCAAAGGAGCTTTGCCTAAATCACTTTCACCATCACAAAAAAAAATTTTTTAAACCTTTTCAGCAGAAAAAATTCCATTTTCCCAAAAGTTAGTGGGGGTGGGGTAGTTTTGACCGGTTCACCCCCGCCGCCGACCTCTTGTTTACCATAGGTGGCACTGATTTGAATGCCAAACAAAGCTGTCAGAGCAAGAAAGCGGCTTGCATTTAAAGGCAGTTTGGGGAAATGGGGGAAACGCCCCAAAAAACCCAATGGTAACCTTAATCCATTAATAAAAAAATGACCCGAGGGCCAATTCCCAAAGCCACATGGCTAAAGGGGAGGGGCTAAGGGAACGGGGACCGTTCATGGGGCAGATGGGGGGGGGGGTTTTAATAATGGGGGGCAAGGGTCCAAAAGGTGTGGTGTTTAAGGTTTTGCTGGGGAAAAGATAGATGGGCATTAAAAAAATCCCCTCCCCACCAGGGCACAAAAAAAGGATTGTTGCAAAATTGAGCTTTTTCCTAATTCCATGGGCAAAAAAAAGATTTTTGGGAGGCCATTCCTTTACACTTGGGCCCCCGACTCTTCCACTATCGGGGAATACTGGAAACCAGGAAACCACCAAACCACCCCAGGGGCCGTTTCTTTCAAAAGGGGGGGGACCTTCACTGGCCACAGGCAAAAAACTTCCATTTAACAAACCCACCTTTGCCCAATTTGTTTGGCAACAACGGAGATAATAAGGGAACTCTGTGTTTTGCGGCCTTTGCAATTAAGGACTGCCCCAGGGAAGAATCTAGCTAGGTGGGGGGGGGGACGATATTCCATTTACCAAATGATAATCCCAACTGTAACATTTGAGAAGGCTGCCCCAAAATGTTTTCCTGTTTGGAACCTATTTACAAATTAGGATCCCCATAAGGGGGAGTGGCACTGGAAAAGAAGGGGCTATAATTTCCATTTTTCCCTGTCCCTACCAACTGCAAAGGGGGACAAACTGTGCCATCCACCCACCCAGGGATAACAGGGGGGGGAACCCATTTTCCTCTTCTCTCTTAAAGCTTGTGGTTTTTTCAAGGGCTGATGGGAGGAAAATTGGTTTTTTAAAAAAACTTTTCAGGTTTGGGTACCATGGGCTGTTAGAAAAGGGAAAAGGGGGAAAAAAGCGAAATAGATGAAACCAAACGTTGCTTGAAAAAAACCCCCCATATCAAATAGGGGTTTAGGGAAAAAACCTGTAGGATATTTCGGGGGGGGGACCAACAAGATTTGCATTTTTGTTGAGGAATGGAAAAAAAAAACTGGGAGTAAAACGGACGACCCTCTTTTCAATTTTACACTACATTGGAATCTGATGGGGGGGGGGGGGGTGGGTAACTTTTTAACAAATTGGATTGTCCCCGGGGGGGTTCTCCTACCAACCCAGATTAATTTTTCAAAAAAACCCCCTTGAAGGGATAGCCGAATCCTATGGTTGTACGGGGTAGAAGTGAAAAGAAAACTGTTGAAATCTTTATTTAAAAATCTTCCCACTTTTTCCGGATTTCTGGCTATTCGGAATTTTCCACCAACACAAAATCTCCCCCCTTGGGGGACTGATCCAAGGTCGGGAGGGGCTGGGATTTTTGTTTTCGGGAGAATTGGGGGAAAAAAGGGGGGAAAAAGAAGAAGTTTCCCCCCGGAAAGGCAGAACGTTTCCAGAGAGAGATTTGCTGTCAACACATAAACTGTGTCTTTGTTTTTAGAAAGTACCCAAAGGATTTCAGATGCAATATATAAACAGATGAGTTTCGAAACAAAATCTGAAAAATGGGTTTTTTTGGGGCTTTTGCAGGCTCAGTGAGCAGAAGGGAAAAATGGGGGGGGACTGCATCTTTGGCAGTTTCTTCTCCAAGAAAAGGGTCCCCTCCCGATCTTTCACCTTGCCAGGGAGTTTACATACCATTTCCTTGGCAGCTAAGTGGGGAAAGGATGGAAACCTTCGGGAGTATTCTTAGGGGGGGGGGGAAAAAAAAACTATTTCTATTTATTAAAATATTGTGAACTCGTAGTTTGGCCTTGGCCAAAAGCAAATCCAAGGAGCCTTTAAAAAAAAACTCATCCAAACAATCCAGTTAAGTGAGTGAGGTTAAGGATTGGTTTGGCAACTGATGGTGGTTAAAACAAGTATAAAAAGAGGAAAAGAAAACTTCTTTGTGGGGGGGCCGAGGGCAACACACAGTTGGTATCACCAGTGGTGAAAAAAGAGCGGGGAAGGCTGATCAGCAGGAAGGGGGCCAAGGGCAGGGCTTTGGGCCCCAACTCAAAGGGGGGCCCCTTGTGGATGTCGTTTTTCCTTCTCCCCCCCCCCCACAAACAGCCCGGACTTGGAAAAACACCCAAGCAATCAGGACTGTTTTCTTCGCCGATTATTATAAAATGGACGGGAGGGAAAGAATGGGGGGGAGGGGGCGGGGGGCATAACCTCTAGGAAACAAACTTCAAAGAGGATTAGGAGATTGGTCCTTTTTCTGGGGCACATTTCCGAGGTTGGGAACCAAACCATTCCATTTCCCAACCGAAAAGGAGAAAGTTGTAATAACAAGGGACTTTAAAGGATTCGGGCCCACACCCAACCACCTGACTCCATGGGCCGATTTGATGGTTAAAAAAAGTGGGGAAAGTTTACTTCTGTTGACGGGATTTTGGGGCCTAGAGCCATTCAAAAACAGGGGTCGCACCACAATGTAGTGGAAAAGATGTTGCAAACATTCCTCAAGGGGAACCCCAAAAAGGGGATGTTTATAGTTTTGTTCTCCCACCCATACACACAAAAAAAATGTAAAATTTTAGGGGAGGGGTGAACTGGGGGTGACAAATAAGGGGTCTTATTTAAGGCCCCTATTATTTTCCAAGTTTTAAACAATTGGGTATGCATTTACTGTTTATGAAAATAATTTTGTATGGCAATTTAGGAGCAAATTTTATATTTATGGGGCAATTGGATTAATATTATTATTATATATATAATATAATATAAATATATTAATAATATATAAAATTATTATTATATTAATATATTTATATAATATATATATATCTATAATATATTATAATTATATTTTATATACACCACAACCTATTCCTCTTCTAAATCTGATTGTAATATTTTTTAGTAATAATGTTGGATTGATTGTTTGTAAATTTGCCATATATTAATTTTATAATGTAAATAATTTAAATAATGATTGAAATAATTAATGTAAATTAATAATAGATAAATTAAATAATAAAAATAAAATAATAACAAAAAAGGGAAAAAGAAAGCAAAAGACCCAAAAAAACAATGATTAATAAATAATTAATAATAATAATAAATTAATTAAATAATAATAAATTTAATAATTAAATAACATGATAAATGCATATTAGTATTGATAACACAAACAATTAATGAAAAAAATTTTAATAATTGGACACAAACGATAATTAATTTGATAATGGTGGATGGGACATTAAACATAAATACTAAATTTTAAAGGTAATAATTAAATTTTGGATAATTAATGGAATAAATTAATAATTTAAAATAATAGTAATTGGATAAACAATGCTAATAAACATAATAATTGATTTAAAACAGTAAAATAATATATGGATTTTTATGGATGATATTATGAACATCAATTAAATAAATTGTAATTAAAAAAATTAATGATTGATTATGATTATAATTAAGGAAAAACAACATATTAAAATTGGAATTATTAATCAACAATACTAGTTTTACAAAATAAAAAATACACAAATATTAATAATTAATGGGACCAATGATATAATAATGTAAATTAATAGTAAATAATGAATTTAGTAAAATTAATGATATAATAATAAAATAAATGATAATTGAATAATTTGATTAATAATGATAAATAATTTAATGATAATTAATAAATGGATTAATTAATAATATTAATTATTAGTATTATTGCCCAAAAATATCTTTAACTGTAATAAAAACAATAATAATAATAAGCTTAATTTTGATAATACTAGTCGTTATAATATTGTTTTATATTTTTATTATTATTATTATCATTATCATTATTTTTATTGGTAGGAAAATGGCAAAAATAATTATGATAACAGTAATAATACAGTTAACGATATTAATTAAAATAATGATATAAAAAAAATATTATAAAATCGTTATTATTGTTATTATTATTGTTTGTTCTATTATTATTGTTATTGTTATTTAGTATAGTTCGAAAATTTATATTAGAACTGCAATAATTGCAATAATAATGATAACAATTGCAATAATGATGATAATAATTGCATAATCATGAAAATGATGATGATAACGAAATAATGTTGATAATCATGATAATAATGGGTGAAATAACAGGAATTGTGTCCATATATAATTGGTCCATATATAATAAAAAAGTAAAAAAAAAAAAAAAAAAAAAAATCCCAAAAGACGAAAAAGCTGCAAAATTTAGCGAAATATAGCCTTATGAGAGTTTATTTCAAATAGACGTTTTTTCGATTTCTTTGATGCTTTAGGCAATTTGTAGGGTAATAATGATAATAATTACCAGAATTGTATTAATGATGAAAATAATGATGATAAAAGTGAAAATAAAGAGAAATTTTGATAATATTTGATGATATTTGATATTATGAATATTATCATTATTATTACCATTATTATTATTATTATTATTATTATTATTATTAATATTATTATTACTTTAATTATTTGTATTATTGCCAAAAAATATCTCATAACTGTAATAATAACAAAAAAAAAATCATTATAATATTGTTATTAATATTATTATTGTTATTATTATCATTATCATTATTTTTTCTGGTAATATAATGGCAAAAATAATTTTTATAACAGTAATAATTACTGTAATAACGATATTAATTAAAATAATGATATAAATAATTATCATAAAATCGTTATTATTTTTATTATTATTGTTATTACTGTTATCATTGTTATTGTTATTAGTATAGTTGCAAAAATTATATTATAACTGCAATGATTGCAATAATAATGATAACAATTGCAATAATGATGATAATAATTGCATAATGATGCAGGCAGCTTGTCTGGTACGATTTATCCCGCATTGTGATGTAGTTGGCACGAATATGAGGTAACAATGTGGCATCTCGCCCTCCAAGTTCTTTGATCGAAATAGTTCCCATCTTAATGATGGCGAAGTTGGTGGATCTTTTGGATTATAACCACGGCATACAAATTGTTCCAATGCCTTCATTTGTGCATTAACCTCACCACTGACAAGCTCTGCAGGAATGCAACGTTCTCCAATTTCCTTGAAACAGTCTATGGCTTGATCATCAGCATCAAGCTTCAGGTAGGCATCGATCCATGTCTTTTTGGTGATTCCAACAAATTTGCCTCCCCAGTCAGCACCAGAGAAGTTGTGCAGTCCAAGAAGGCCTTGAGTATATCTCGTGCCCTTGTGCCTTTGCTTGTTGAAAACTTCAGACAGTGAGAGCGAAAATGCATCCACGAGATACTAGATCAAAAAGCAGCAGGAGTACATCAGTATCCAGAGACCAAACGCACAGTTTTCGCATGGCACCATTTGATGCAGAAGCAAGGACCTGATGAGGAATCAAGGTGTCAGCCTCTTCATGTGTGTGTTCCTCCTAAAAATCATGTCCTTGATGATGGTATCATACACAACGATCAGCAGGAAAGAACTGTTCCTTGAAAAGTATTCAAGAAAGTCCCTGGCACTAACATGACATGTCAGCTTCTTCTTGGTTGATGATGCAGATAGAAATTCCTTGATGGACATGGTGAGCTTCATTTCTGGATGGATTTCATATTCTACAGATGTAGTTGCTCCCCTTCTGCCAAGTTTTATTTTTCAACGACTGGTCCATATATCTATCAACACAACTCGACCCTAATCATAGCCGGCCATCATCTTTTCAATGCGTTTGATGAATGCATCTTGAAGATCTGAGAGCTTGAGCATGGTTGGTGTTTTCTTCATCCTCTGAAGCACACCTATGGCATCACCTATCAGAACACTGACTGAAGAAGCTTCCTCTTGCAGCTATTCTTCAATCGGCTCTGCTGTGGCATCTTCAACTGCATGCATCAGACTGGCTTTGTCTGTTGGGATGTACAGAGACCCATCAACAAGGGAACGCGGCACGTTTGACGTCTCATATTCGCCAATTGTCTCCTCAGGTTTTGGCACTAAACTTAGTCGGCTGCTTTGGACAATAAGAAATCTTCCCAGCAATTCACGTTCCTCACGTTTTCTCGCTTTCTCCATCCAGTTGAAAAAAGCCTTTAGCTTGAGTTTTTTTCATTTTGTCCCTCACTGTCTTCTGACATATTGACCAGATTGTTTTTAGTCCATTTAAGTTCACAATGACAAGTCCAAGGGTTCTGGGCAATCTGTTATTGCAAGAACAACCGATATCTGGCCCGTAAATCTTCTCTTGTTCTACATCAGAAGTAAAGTTAAAACGACACTGCTGGTGGCTTTTTAAGTGTAACAAATCAACTCAGCACACTGGAAAACCTACAAAATCATTATAAGATTATAAAAAGCGGTCGATAAATGACCGATGTAGGTGCACTGGCAATTCTGGGGGGGGGGGGTTCGGAAGGGATATGAACCCCCAAATATTAAGTGGGGGGTCTGAAAACTTGAACCCCATCATTTTCTGACAATCTGGTCCCTAAAAAAAAAAAATGAAATTTAGCACAAAATTCCTATGGGAGCCGCTTTTATTACATACCATACTGTACTATATATGGTGATTTTAGTAATTATGAGGGTAATAAACATAATTGTATTAATGATGACAATGATAATGAAAAAATAAAGGAATAATAATTTTGATAAATTATAATTATAATAATAATTGATAAATTATAATTATTATAGTAATTAATAAATTATAATTACAATAATAATTTTGATGAATTATAATTATAAAGTAATTTTGATAATAATAATGATAATAATAATGATGAAGATAATGATGATGGTGATGATGATGATGATGATGATGATGACGATGATGATGATTTTTTATTATTGTTGTTGTTGTTGTTGTAATTAATATCATGTATAAGTATAATAAAAAAACATATTCAAACAGTAATAATTACAATGATAACGATGATAATTAGAATAATAATCAATAATAATAATAATCATTAATATCGTTAGTATTGTTAATATATATTCTTTTATTATTAGTATTAGGTATAAAAGTAAAAATATATATATATATATAATATTTTTAATATATATATATATATATAATTATATATATATATATAATTTTAAAAAATAAATTTCAAAAAGTTCTGTTTATTATCATTATTTTATTATTATATCAAAATTTT
>NC_051402.1:27430143-27448355 GCF_015228065.2 Penaeus monodon | reverse complement strand
CCCCCTTTGGGAGAGATACTAAAATGATTTTTTTTTTCCATTCATTTGAGATTTTTGGGAATTTTTGGGGTTGTAATGTTTACCAATTCTATTAACATAAATAATATGAAAAAGTGAAATAAAGAGAATTTGGAAACATTTGATGTTATTAATATCTTACATTATCATTTTTATTTAATATATTGTTTTTATTATCATTATTTTTATTATTATTTTATTATTATTATTTTTATTTTATTTTTATTATTATATTCTGTAATTATTTTTTTTATTCCCAAAAAAAATAATTTAAAACTGTAATAAAAACAAAAAAGTAATAAAAAGTATAATAATAAAAATAATCTTATAATTTTGTTTTTAAATATTTTTTTTTTTTTATCTTATTTTTCTTTTTACTAGTAGAAATAATTAAAATAATTTTTTAAACAGTAAAAATTACATAATAACGAGTTAATTAAAAAGTTTTATATAAAAAATTATTTAAAAAGTTATTTTGTTTTTATTTTGTTTTACTATTTTTATTGTGTTGTATTAGTATAGTTGTAAAACTTTATTTAACTGCAAAAATTTTCTTAATAATGTAATATTGCAATAATGATATAAAAATTGCAAAAATGATGATAATGAGATGATAATGCTACTCATGGGTTTTTGTCTCTGTGTGAAACATGTGTTAATATAAAAAGGATCCCGGGGGCATTTTTAAACACAAAGGGGGCCTGGGCAAAATGACGGAATGCTGTGAGGGAGGAGGGGGGAACAACCCAAAGGAGAGCATTTTGGGGGCTGTTTGTGAATACCCGTTGTGCCCTTTGTGACCTATAAACTTTGTGTTCCCCTGTTATAAGCTGTGACATGCGGGTTTCCCCCCTTATTGGCCTAAAAATTGTACGGGTAAAAAATTGTGTAAATAAAGGAAAGACTGTCTTTTGGGGTTTTTTTTTTTCTGCCCTGCCTCCCCACTTGCTTTTTCCCCCTATGTTTTTCTGGATGCTGTGGTGGTCGGCCTTTGGAACTTTTCAGTGTCCAGACCCTGTGAATAGCACGCCGTTCCTACCCTGCTTGGGTTTTGGTGCAGAGGGGACGAGGGGGCCCGGGTAAAAAAAAGGTGTAGATTTGGGATTTGTGATTTTTATCTGTCGCCCAAAGATGGCGGAGCCTGGGAGGGAGGGTATACTTAGGCAGGCACGAGTGAGGTGAAGCCGAGCCAGATGGACCTGATCACTGCAGCGGGCCCGGTATGGGGGGAAATGACAAAAAGGGGCAGAAGACAGCAAAAGGGGGCACACGAGCAGGCGCCCATACGTCGAGATGCAGGAAAGGGAAAGGCAAAGGAACAGTTCGCAACTTGTTGGGGTGCTACGGCAATCTTTTGCATCTGTGAGAGGAAACTCAGCAGTGCACCGACAAGGCCTGCAACAGCGTAAAGTGAACTGAGGAGGAGGTGCAGACTCTAAGGGCGAGGTTCGGGGCCGGGGGGGGGAGAAGTGAAGGGGGAAAGGGGGTCACGAGGTAGTAAGTTGAAAAGCAAGAAGGAAACCGAGGTTCTGGCAACGATCCCAGAGTGTAATTTACGGGGGTCGCCGGGGTCCGGGGCAAAAAAACCCCGGGCCCCCTCGCAGCGTCGTGTCGGACCCAGTGCGCCCAGAAGGCTGGGGACCCTCGGAACCGCCCCCTTGGGGTTTATAGGTGGCGGAAAAACTGGGGACCCGGTAAACCCCCGCCTCGGCCTCCCCACCCCCTTCCCCCCCCCCCGGGGCGTGTTAGTTTCCGGCACGCGTTCTCCACCCCAGCCCCCTCGCCTCCAGACATTCGTGAAAGCGTAAGCCAGGAGACGAGGGAAGGTGGCCTGGGGGCCCATTGTCCCCCAATTTGAAATGCGGGATCACCCAGGGCTGGGCCAGGAAAGAAGGCCCGCAGTGGAAAACCCGGGGGCCCCCGCGGTGGAAGTGTTGGGCCCATCGCTGCCATCCCAACATCCTCTTCACCACGGGGGGCGAGGGGTTGAAAACGCCGTTTGGGGGCACCCCCACCAGCCGAGGTATATGGGGGCCCGTTTGAAGAAGGGGGCCCCTTGGAGCGTGGCGAGACACTGTCCCAGTGGGAGGTTTTGGGAGGGCTGGAAAAGAGGTCTCCCCTGCAACTACGAAGAATATCGTGGTCCGGCCCCCGATTTCTTTTTTGTTTGCAGGATCAGCAGCGCAATCTAACGTCAACAGGACACCGTGAGGCCCTGCGGGGCGCGGGCGAGGGCCTTGGTTTTTGAGCCTTCCTGAAGGCAACCACGGGCCCCTGGGGCCAGTGCTCACCCCGCCGTGACCCCCCGGGCCGGGAAAGCTAAAGTGAAAAAAGGTAGATTGGGAAGGTGACCCCCGAGCACTTTAAAGGTTTGTGTGGGGCGGGGAGAGGTGGCACAGACGTAGTCAGGTCGAGGGAGGGAAAAACACCCCTCTCACCGGACGGATTTCTACCCTTTCCCAGCAGTGCTGCAAGGACGTGGCAGGTATGGTCAACCAAGTGCGTCCAAAGGCTAAGGAAATGGTACAGGCGGGAAAAATCGGACAGGGTGGAGAAGGGGGGCCCAAACTCAGCCGTCCCCGTTCCCCGGGCCCCGATTTGGGTAAGCTCCGTCGACAGCACGATGCAGGTGGAGGGCCAAAAGATGGGAACCCTGCCGCCTTACAGTGGACACTGGGGCTGAGAAGCCCTAGTGCGGCCTTATTTTTGCCCCTATCGACTTCCAGACCACCACAGAGACTTGTGGTGTCACGGGGCATTGTGTGCGCTCAAGGGACCAGTGGAGGCTCGTATTGGCTGGGGACACGGGGCAGCGGCTGCCGGTGTATGGCCGATCGGACACACTGTTGGCTGGGCCTTGACTACCGACGGATAAAGGGGTGGTCGACCTTGGAGAATGGGAGGGGCACGGGGAAGATGTGCCCTTTGCTTCCAGAGGTTTTGGGGTGCGAGGGAGTTACGGCTGGCGACTGCCCCCTTCCCCCGGACAGAGTCTAGAATCAGGGGCCGCTGTCAAGAGTGATGCGGGAGTAAGGGCCTGTGGACCCTCAAAAATGGCAACTGGCTGAGGCGTGCGGGTTTTGGGGGAACCTTGTTGGGCCAGGGAGGGTTAGTTACGGTTGGTAGCTAACCCCCTTAATAAGGACCCGAAGGGCCATGGTGCAAAGTGGGCACTTGTGAGGGAAATGGCGGCCAGAAAAGTCGTCGGGGGAAAAAGGGGTTGGTTGGTGGGGGGGGCCGTTTCCACTTCCTCGGGACTTGGGGCCACTGGATCGCCGCGAACCTGGCGGAGGGGGGCACCACGTGTGCGTTGTAACTCAAGGGTAGCCGGCCATGCCATGAAAGGGGACCCCATGACCCCCGCAGAGGGAAGTGAGGTACAACATGGTGACGAGGTGGCGCATAAAACCCCGTCGGAAGCGAGGCTCTCGCCGAAACTAAGAGCCCCTGGGGGGGCCCAACACGTGGTAGCGGGCCCTCCTGATGTCCCTATCGAATTTTGCAGAGGGCAAAAACGACCCCTCGGTTGTCCCGTGGGCCGGCTGGGCGTTACCATGGCCCGAGCTTCCTGGGGCCTCGTGAAAAAGATGACGTAGCCCTATTTGCGGCGATGAGACGTGGCAGACGCCCACCGAGATGAGGACGAGCATTTGGACGGTGAGGGCGATGCAACAGACTCATGGTGACCATGAGCCCGGGCTTGGGACAGGAGAACCCCTTGGGTCCCCGCCAACTACCACCCCCACCCCCATCCCCCGACGACCCCCCGCGAGAGCGAAAAAGCCCCCGGGGGGGAAAAATTTTGTGTTTCGAGAACTGATTTCAAATTCGGTTACTTTGTTTGAAAGAAATTTTTTTGTTCCTGAGGCTAATTTTATTTAAAATTTTCGAGTTTGTTTTTAGTTTAGGTATGTCAGGGGTCTTTGTCTCTGTGCAAAAACGGGTTTAAACATGAAAAGGATGACCGGGGCAGGTTTTAACATAAAGGGGGCCCCTGGGCAAACATGACGCAACGGTGTGATGGGGGGAGGGGGGGAAAACAACCCAAAGAGAGAGGGCCCTTTTGGGTGCTGTTTCCCCTGGGGAAGACCTCGTGTTTTCCCTTTTTGGCCCTGAAAAAAACTTTGTGTTCCCCTTGTTAAAGCTGGGGGACATGTTTGGGTTTTCCCCCCCCTGTATTGTCCCTTTATAAAAAAGTGCAGGGGGAAAAATAATTTGGGGTAAAAAAAGGAAAACTGTCTTTTTGGGTGTTTATTTCGTCCCCTTGCCCGTCGTAACCGCCACTTTTCAAATAGGAAACAATAGGGGGGGAAACCGCATGTCACACCGAAAGATACGTTTAAAAACCGGGGGAAACACCAAGTTTATCAAGTCACAGGGGCACCCACGAGGTTTTTACGGGGCCCAGCCCCCCAACCCCCGGGCCTCTCTCTTTGTTTGGGTTCCCCTCCCCCCCCCGCTCACAGCCATTTTTCCCATTTTGGGGGCCCAGGTTTCCTTTTAAATTTTAAACACATACCCAGGTCATCCTTTTCATTTTAAAAAACATTTTCGCAAGAGACAAAAAAAACCCATGGCCCTAGCATTACTATTATTATTGTTTGTTGTTATTAGCATAATTTGGGAAAAATATATATTATAAAAGGGAAAATTGCAATAATTAAAGATAATAATTTCAATAATGATGATAATAATTCGATAAAAAGATATAAAGATGATGATAATGAATAAAGATGATGATAAAGATTTAAAAATGATAAAAATCATGTAATAACAGGAAATTGTGTCCCCTTTTAAATCCAAAAAAAAGGTAAAAAAAAAAAATCCCCAAAAATCGAAAAAGGGGAAAAACCCAGCAAATCTGTCTTTTTAGAGTACACTCCAAAATGAAATTTTTTTTCCCTTTATTTGATGATTTTGGCCAAATTTTTAAAGGGTTTAAAAATGAAAAATAAAATTTCCAGGGAAATTTTAAATTAAAAAATACAATAATGATAAAAATGAAATTTAAAAGAATTTGGAAAAAAACATTTTATGATTATTAAAAAATTATTGCTATTTTCATTAAAATTTTTATCAATATTATTGTTTTTATTATCAATATTTAAATTTTTATTATTTTTTTTATTTTTTATTTTATTATTATTATTATTATTCATTATTTAAACATTTCTTTAAAAATTTAGTATTATTGCCCAAAAAAAAATATTATAACTGTAATTATAAAAAATAATTTGTAATAATAAAATAATAATAATAATAATAATAAATAATCATTATAATATTGTTATTAATATTATCATTGTTTTTATTATCATTAAATTAAAATTTTTTTTACTAGTGTATAATTTTTCAAAAAAGTTATTTAACGGGAATAATTACCAAATAATAAAAAATGTTAATTAAAAAAAATGATATAAATAATTTAAATTTTAAAAAAACTTATTTTTGTTATTATTATTTTTATTAAATATTACTATTGTAGTTTTTATTATATAGTTTTTAATATTTATATTTTTAATGCAAAATTGGGAATAATAATGAAAAAATTGCAATAATGATGATAAGAATTGCCCAAAAATGATTTATAAAAATGATGGTTAAAGAAAGTAATGATGATGAAAAGTAAAAAATGATTTATAATCATGTAAAAAAAAAAATTTATGATAATAACAGGAATTGTGTCCATATATAATCAAAAAAAAGGGAAAAGAAAAAAAAACCCAAAAAATCGAGGGGAAAACGGCAAAATCTTTGCGAAAAAATAAACCCCTTTTTAGAGTTTTTACTCCCAAAAAAGGGCGTTTTTTTTTCCCCCCATTTTTATGATTTTTGGGAATTATTAGGGTAATAATGATTAAAATTACAAGAATTCTATTAATCATGACAATAATGATGATAAAAGTGGGGAAAGAAGAGAATTTGGATAACATTTGATAATTATTAATATTATTATTATTATCATTATTATTATCAATATTATTTTTTTCTCTTCTTCTTCTTCTTCTTATTATTATTATTACATTAATTATTAGTATTATTGCCAAAAAATATTATAACTGTAATAATAACAATAATAGTAATAATATATAATAATAATAATAATAAAAATAAATAATCGCTATAATATTGTTATTAATACTTATTATTTTTATTATTATCATTTATTATTATTTTTGCTAGTAGTATAATTTCAAAAAAGATAATTATAAACCCCTAATAACGATGGTAAATAAAAGAATGATATAAATAATTATTATAAAAACTTATTATTGTTATTATTATGGCTATTTACTATTATTATTGTAGTTTTTATTAATATAGTTGTAAAAATTATATATTATAACTGCAATAATTGCAATAAATAATGATAATAATTGCAATAATGATGATAATAATTGCAATAATGATGATAATGATGATGATAATGATGATAATAACAGGAATTGTGTCCATTTATTATAAAAGAGGTAGAAAAAAAAATCTCAAAAGTCGAAAAAGCGGCAAAATCTAGCGAAATATAGCCTTTTGAGAGTGAACTCCAAAATGACGTTTTTTCCATTCATTTCATGATTTTGGCAATTATTAGGGTAATAATGATAATAATTACCAGAATTCTATTAATCATGACAATAATGATGATAAAAGTGAGAATAAAGAGAATTTGGATAACATTTGATGATTATTAATATTATTACTATTATCATTATTATTATCAATATTATTGTTATTATTAGTAGTATTATTGCCAAAAAATATATTATAACTGTAATAATAACAATAATAGTAATAATAAGTATAAGAATAATAATACTAATCGTTATAATATTGTTATTAATATTATTATTGTTATTATTATCATTATTATTCTTTTTACTAGTAGTATAATTGCAAAAACAATTTTTATAACAGCAACAATTACAGTAATAACGATGTTAATTAAAAGAATGATATAAATAATTATTATAAAAACGTTATTATTGTTATTATTATTGTTATTAGCATAGTTGTAAAACTATATATTAAAACTGCAATAATTGCAATAATAATGATAATAATTGCAATAATGATGATAATGATGATGATAATGATGATAATGATGATAACGATAATAATGATGATAATCTAGATAATAATTGTAGTGTACGGCTGCGCACTCGCCGATTCTAAGGTCGATCTCGCCTGGACTTACATCGTCCTCGGGCGCCGAGTGGTTGAGGCCGGGTCTTTACCATGCCACATGCCTGCCTTCTCTACCACGGAAGAAAGGACGTGGGGGAACTCTGCGATGCTGCCATTGACTTGGATGAGACGTCCCGGGCTCCGCTTCCACCAACGAGGCGGGCAGTGTTAAGAAATAATATGAACATGGTTATAAAAATAACCAACGAACGTATTTTAAACCAAGGCTCGTTACTTGGATGGTGTTGAAGTCTCCGAGAAAAATAAAAGATTTATTTATTTCCCAAGTCCCATACCGTAGATATTTACAGCCCGAAATGTACAGTTTTCGCGTAAATTGTACATTACCAGTTTTCCTATGTATCCTTTCCTTCCAAAGTGTCACAATAGCCCCTGAAGGGAGTAATGGTCGTTTGATAGTGTTTTTTCTCTCCCTCTCTTTTCACGGTTGTTTGGGTCGTTGGCTTGTTTGGACTGCCGGACTATCGGGTTGGTAGTCCAACACTTATTTTACATATCTTCTTTTCGCGCCATGCCTGGGGCATGGCCTGAGGGTCTTTTTCGGGTATAAATACCCCTAGTTTTGTGAGGGGAAGACAGTTCGGTCCTGACTTCTGTGTGTACTGTGATCTGCAATGTGATGGCATTAATAAACTCCTGCATTACACCCTCCAACCCCCTCCTTCGCTCCGTGAATGACTGATAGTAATTTTATACATGTTAGTTGATTTAGTTTGGAGTGGTCTTCTAAATACATCCATACTTATGATGAGGAACTATGAGAGAGTGAGGTGAGGGCGACCTTACCATGACCATCACCTGATTTTATATATATACATGTGTGTATATATATGTATATATATATATATATATATATATATATATATATATATTTATCTATATAATTATATATATATAAATATATATATATATATGTATGCATATATTTTCATATACATATATGTATCTGCGAGTGCACGCACATATATAGATAAATATATGAACATATACAAATGTGCATATATGTATATGTATATATACATACACACACACACACACACACAAACAATATTAACACAATATATATATTATATATATATAATATATATATATATATAATATATATATATATATATTATATATATATATATGGATTTATATATCCATGACGGACACAAACACAAACACAGTAACGTGTACACAAAATCGTGACGCTTCGATCTCTTCACGGAGTTCCTCTACAGACGAATAATAAACTATTTCTTTTTTCATATATATACTTTTTATATATATATATATATATATAATAATATATAATATATATTATATTTTTTTATAATAATAAAAATATGATATTATCGAAAAATGTTGAAGTATGTAAACGTTCCTCCTCACCCACCGATTTTTAAGAAGAAATTTTGATTTTTTGGAACAGTCGCACCACTCTTCTTCTAATTTTTAAAACTTTAGTCCTTCCGAACGGTTAATTAGCATGTACCACCTCAAGGGTAAAGCCATAGGGGTCCCCAACCCTATGCTGCTTCCCGGGCAGGTTTTGGGGGCATCGACCCAACTTTCCCTTTTAAAAAAGAAAAGGGCAAACAAGATATTGTAAATGTGGTACTCAGTCATCAAGGGATACAACTGTTCAGGCCATACTGTTCCACGCAAAGAGCCATGAAGCTTCTTTCAAAACAATTTAAAATACAAATTTGAAAAGGAAGTATTGGTAATAAGGAGCAAGGGAAAAAGTTAGTTTCAGAGCAAAGCGACGTGACCGTTTTCCCTTTTGGGTTTTCTGTTCAAAAGCCCTCCCCTTTCCCCACCAACCTTCCCCTCCTGCTTCTAAAACCACACTCTGCCACTTCCTTTAACCTCAGTCCCAAAATTGCTGACACTGGGCCTTTTGGTGAGTTTTTTCCACCAGAAACGGAGTAGGGGTGGGGTCTATTGAGGAGACTCCTCCTCCCAAAGTAAGGGTTTTTGGACCCCATCTTTTAAAGGGCTCCAGAGGACTCACGGTGAACTCCAGCGCCACCACAAACCCCAGGGTCCTCTGTGCTAGTCAATGCCCCTGAAGTAAAACCCCAGGGACGCACTTTGCTAGGCCAAGGAAACCTGAACCTGTGCAAAAAATCCGCTGCCACAACATCCCAGGGGCCTCGGGGCAACAGATGCCCCTGAGCAAAGGCTCAGGTCCGTTCTTTGCCCAGGCAAAGAAATCCTGAACCTGTCCAAGGGAAACCTGTGGAAACTAATTCCACAGGTAAACAACCATTAAAAAGGTACTCCCAGGATCATGGAAAGCGACAGCCTAAAGGTGTGGGGCAAACCTTAACCACAGGTGCTGCCAAACACCTTATAAAGAAATAATATAAAGAACTGGATACCCTAATCCAATGGAACTGTCAGGGAATTCATGCAAAATTTGGGCCCTTTGACAATGGACCTCAGGGACGAGTAGCAGTAATGGTACATCAAGATATTCTCTTCCAGCCATCCACCTGCAGACAACACTGCAGGTGAAGCTGTGAGAATAGGCTTGAAAACGACCATACACTGTTGCATCTATCTACCTTCCTCCACATAATCTGAACATTAATACTTTGGAAAATCTAATTGAGCAGTTGCCACATCCATCTGTGAATGTTTTCCAGTGTGTTCAGATGCTGTTAATCACTTCACTTTCACGAATTTACCTTGCAGCAGAAGCTCCATTCCCAAAAGTAACGGCATTACGTCGACCTCTAGTACCTGGTGGTCTGATGAAAGCCAACAAGCTGTCAGACCAAGAAAAGCTGCATTAAGGCGTTGAAAACGACGCCCCAGCATTGTAACATTGATCAATTACAAAAAGACCCAAAGCCAAAGCCAGGGTGTTGCTAAAGGAGGCTAGACGGAACATCGTGGAGAAGTATGTTTCCTCAATTAACTCTGGGACCCCCCCTTAGCATAGTATGGGACAAGGTGCGTAAGATCGCTGGAAAGAGCACATCCATGTCACAACCTGCTCTGAAGATAGATGGCATAATCAGCACAGACAAAAAAAAAATTTTGTAAATGAGCTAGCTAAATCCAGGGCAGAGTCTCCTCTGGAGCATCTTACACTGCTCGATTCTCCACTTTTCGGGCTGAATAGGAACAACACCCGTGTCTTTTCTTCAGTAGGATTGCAGCAGAACTTCCATATAACTTGCCATTTTTGCGCAAGGAGATGGACTCTGCTTTGCAGCTCTACCGTAAGACTGCCCCGGAAGTGACGATATTCCATACCAAATGATTTTTCTCACTTACCAAGAGCTCCCAAAAGTTCCGTTTAGACCTTTTAAATAGGTCTATAGGCGGGAAACAGTGCCATCCACATGGAGAGAAGCTATTATCATTCCTGTTCCTAACCTGGCAAAGATGCTTCCACACCAGGAAAATTTCAAACCATTTCCCTCACCAGCTGCATCTGCAAGCTTTATGGAGAAAATGTAAACTTTAGGTTGACATGGCTGCTAGAAAAAAAAAAAAGTGTTGACCCCATATCAAAATGGCTTTAGAAAATTGAGATCGACCACAGATGCACTTGTGAGGATGGAAACTGCTATACAGAATTCCTTCGCACAGCGACGTCAAAAAAGATAGCAGTCCTCTTTGACATTGAAAAGGCCTACGATACTACTTGGAAGCATGGCATACTCATGAAGCTGTAACAACATTGGTTAAGAGGGGCATTACCTACCCTTTATACAAAGCTTCCTTTTCTGACAGGAAGTTTAGAGTTCGGGTAGGAAACAGTTTCTCTAACCTGGAAGATCAACTGGAAGGGGTCCCACAAGGAGTGTCTTAAATGTGACCCTGTTTGCCATTGCTATAATGACATCGAAAGGTTTTCCAAGTACGGTCTCATGTAATCTGTATGTGGATGACTTTCCACTGTACTGCTCAGGAGGAAGCTTACAGGATGTGCAAGGACACATGCAGACTGGCAATAAATCAAGTTTTTACAGTGGGCAAACCACATCATGGGTTCAAATTTTCTCCAAGCAAGACCATGGCTATACATTTTCCCCAAAAGAGGAAGTTCCATCCTTCCCTCTATTTAGGTGCAAACCCACTGCAAATTTTTCCAAGAGGTGAAATACTTGGTTCTAATTTTTTACTCAAGACTTACATGGGTGCCTTACATCAAACAGTTAAAAGTGAAGGCTACAAAAGCGGGTTCTTTCACATTTATCTGGGGTTTCAGACCACACAACGCTTTTACGGCTTTTCTGAGCACTTATTCGTAGTAAGCTTGATATGCTGTGAAGCTTATTCATCTCACCCTCCCACTGTTCTCCGGATGTTGGACTCAGTTCATAATGAAGCTCTCATAATCTGTACTGGGGCTTTTCAGGTCTTCACCTGTGGAGTCACTGTATGCTGAGAGTGGAGAACCACCTCTTTCATTTTACTGGACTACTAACCTGATTTACTACACGGGACTACAAAAGATTCCAGGATCTCCTACATCCAGATGGTTTTCATCCCCCTTGAGGATAGCCGATCCTATGGTAGGAGAATGAGGAATTTGTGAAGAGCTTGATTTAAGTCTCATTAAGGTTCTGGCTGTTGGAATTCCCCCAATTCCCCCCCCTTTGGGCTAATCAAGTCGAGCTGGATTTGGTTGGAATTGGGAAAGCGGAGAGATCTGAAGCAGAAAGTACCAAAGGGTCAATGCAATATATAGAGATGGTGGGGGCTTTGCAGCAATGAGCAGAAGGAAGAACTGCATCTGGCAGTCTTTCTCTAGAAGCCTCGATCTTCACTGCAGAGTTACAATGGTTTGAAATCTGAATATGGTGTGGGCTTTGCAGCAGTGAGCAGAAGGAAGACTGCATCTGGCAGTCTTTCTCTAGAAGCCTCGATCTTCACTGCAGAGTTACATGCCATCCTTGCAGCAGTTAAATTACTGAGATCTTACGAACCATTCTGTTGTAATATAGTTGTGACTCTTGTAGTGCCTTGAAAGCAAGAGTTTAAACTCATCACATCCAGTAGTGAGGGAGGTTCAAGATTGGCTTGCATTGATGTCAACACTTAAAAAGATAACTCTATGTTGGGTGCCAGCACATGTTGGTATCAGTGGGAATGAGCGAGCTGATCAAAAGGCCAAGGTAGCTGCCACTCAGCCGCTCGTTTTCCTCTCCCACACACCGACCTGAAACCCAGCATAAGGAGTTGTCTTCGTGATAGAAGGAGGGAACAATGGAGGCATACCTCTAGAAACAAACTGCGAGAGATTAGAGATGATCTTGGCAGTTGGGTGACCAGCATCCATCCCAACCGAAAAGTAGAAGTTGTATTAACAAGACTAAGAATCAGGCACACGAGACTGACTCATGGACCGATGATGGCTAAAAATCAAGCACTTTGTGAGGGATGCCAAGAGTCATTAACGGTAGCACATGTAGTGAAAAGATGTGCAACATTCTCAGACCAGAGACGTATGTACTTGTCTCCCCCATATACAATGAAAAATGTATTGGGGGAGGATTGTGACATAGAAGGTCTTATTAGTTTCCTTAGGGAGGCTAATATTTTCAATAAAATTTAATTATGCATAATATTTATACAATAACTTTATATACTTAGAGCATAATATTTATGCTTTGATTTTTAATATATTTATTGTTATTTGTAAGATATTTATTGATATTTTTAAATATTCTAATATTTCTATCTAACAAGGTGTTTGCCGCTAATGACCTTAGCTGTTGAAGCGGCATACAATTTTAAATAATCAATCAATCTACCAGTCATTGCTCTTATGACAGACATTCTTCTTTTGGTTCAGTCAACCAGGTACTGGACCTTCTTTGGAAAGGAGAGGGTCCGGTCAATCCTTAACATAAGGTATTGGAAGACCTTGAAATGGTGAATGGTGAAATGATGGGGTAAGAGATCCCCAAAACCCCGTGGCTGAGCGAGAGCTGTTTTTGTGCGTTTTTCTTAGTTCCCTCAGAGAAAATATAAAATCTGAGTTATCGGTTCAGCTGCACTTTCTCTGATATGAGCAAGTCTGCCTGATTGCAGGTGTTCTTGGTTTGTTCTCGGCTGGCAGACTGTTGCTGCTTGTTCTCGCAGAGAATTCGTACACGAGTCTGTCTGCCTCTGACTGAGGGTCGTGGTGTGTGCAACTTGGGGCGGATCACACCATTCCAGTCACTTTTCCTGCCTGACCCTGTTGGCAGTTTAGGGTTCTTTGCCTTCAGAATTGTTTTCTGCATATGTTCACTCTGTGGTTGACCTCCTTAATCTTGTCATTCAAGTACAAGAGGTCTCTGTAACTACTGGACCAGGCTCAGTTTAGTATGGTCTGTAAGGCTGTTTGTTTTATGGCATTGATAAGTCTGGTTTCAAACACTTCCACTT
Source organism: Penaeus monodon (assembly GCF_015228065.2). NCBI lineage: Eukaryota > Metazoa > Arthropoda > Malacostraca > Decapoda > Penaeidae > Penaeus > Penaeus monodon. The sequence continues at coordinate 27,434,753 of NC_051402.1, read as the reverse complement.
CTCACTCTGTGGTGGTTTCACTGCATCTAAGACAGTGGACCAAGGCATTCTGAAAAGTTTTCCTAGTTGGCCTTGTCTCTTTTCCATCTTGGATTTGGCTGTGGTATTTGGGCTGGGCTAGCATCCATGGGGAATCTCTTGTTTGGAACCCTTTGTTCATACCTTTTCAGTGAGACAGTCACCCAAAGGCTGATTCTAAGGTGGTTCTAGTGGCAGGACTGAGAGTAGCAGCATAAAATGCTGCTACTCTCAAGTGACTTTGTTAGGAGTGTAGCACAAACGTGAGTGGTCAGCCCCAATGTATAGGACAGACATGGTGCAAGGTAGGTGTGGAAAAGAAGACACTTTGGTAGTAATGTCTTTAACGTTAAGGGACGTTAGGGGGCACTTCAACAGATGTTTCTTGGCAATAGAGCGTCGGTTGTGACGTCTGTCTGCTGTCTCTCTCTGTCCCGTCCAACGATACGTGTCCTTTATGCGGCGGCTCCTTCGAAGACAGGTGCTTGCTTTCCCCCTGCTGGAGTGTCAGATTCATTTGGCCGTAGCAAGGGGGTTGAGTTGGGTAGGGCTTTGCTCGAGGGGGAGATGAGGTCACCGAAAGGCATTGACCTTGGGTCAACTAGGCTCGGGTGTAGAAGTGCAAAGCAACTGCCTTTCCCCTGGTGATGCAGACTCAGCAGGACTTCGGCAGGAAGGTACATCCTTTGCTTCAATCAGCGACAGATGTGTAGAACGATATTGTTTACAATGTGTGTGTGTGTATGGTTTGTGTGTGTGTGTGTGTGTGTGCGTGTGTGTTTAGAGTGTGTGTGTGTGTGAGTGTGTGTGTGTGTGTGTGTGGGTGTGTGTGTCATATATATTATATAATATATATATATATATATATATATATATATAATATTAATAATATAATATATATAAATATAGTAAATAGATAATAATTAATATATTTTAACACACTATAAGTATGTATTATGTTGTATTAAACGATATAATGTATGTATTATACATATACATGAGAGATTAAAGAAATAAAGGAATAAATATATATGTATAATATCTATTCATCTATCTATCAATCTATCTCGTCTATATTTTTATGTTTGTGAATATGTGTATATATATGTGATATACAATATATATATATTATATATATTATTTAAAATATATATTATATATATTGTGTTGTTGTGTGTGTTTGTGTGTGTGTGTGTGTGTGTGTGTGTGTGTTGTGTGTGTGTGTGTGTGTGTGTTTCACATATAAAATATATATATAATAATATATATAAATATATATATATATTATTATATATATATATATAATATTATATACATATACATTGTATGTGTTACGACTCACTGTGTCGAGTCACGAAGGAAAGGTTCAAAGAACCCAGTATGTCCATACGAAATGTGAAAGGAAAAAAGGGGGTCAGCAGGCAAGCCCAGCCGGGTTCAGGGGGCCCCAGATACTCTTTACTACAATGTAATGAAACATAAGGCAAAGCAACGTAAGGAATGCAACTTACTATCATTTGACATAGGCAAACAAATAGAATGAAATAGGGAAATGGCATAATAGAAATAGACTTTGTTCAATAAAGCATATAAATCATACTCCCATATGTTGTGGTCTCTGCACTTTACGGTTTCTGGGGGATCCCCACATTTCATACTACAAAAATTTGAATTGTGTTTGTGAATTATATTCTCCTCTCTCTTTTTCTCTTCTCCTCTCTCTCTCCCTCTCCCCTTCTCTCTCTCGCAGGGAGGGATTTAAAGGCCCCTTTTCCTTTCTCTTGTTAGGAATACCCCTAATGCCTTCTGAAAAAATTTTTAATACTCCCCGAACCTTTCCAGCCCAACTTTCGAAGGGGGGTTCGGGGAAAGAAGGGGGGGGAGAGAGAGCATCGATGCATATAGCAAAATTTTTTAAGATAATGGGATCCTTTTGGGTCATGAAATTCACCAATATGGTTTTTGGGCGCATTATCCATCATTTTATCAAACTTTGCACTCCATTTTTTGTTTTCTTGAATATCTACCTCTTATGAAACCCTACCATTTTTCTATAACCCCCCCCCCCTCACATTATTCATCTCTTTTCTTCTCTGTTTTGCATCTCACCCCCCCCCCTCCCTCAACGCTCGATTTTAATTGTTTGTTTGGGGTTTATCTAAAAGTGACACTGCGAGCAACCTCTTTTTCGAGATAGGTTCGACAGACGGGAAAGGCCTTATTACATGTGTCTGCCTGCTCGTCGTTGTCTCCCTGTCTGTCTTTCGTCTGTCTTTCTGCCTGTAGTCTCTCTCTGTTCTGTCATTTGTTGTATATCGTCTCCCTTTTCCTCTCCCCCTTTTCCCCTTGCATATTAGTCTCCATCCTTTTGCAATTTAAATATGATCTAAGGGGGCAGAGGGTTGTTAAAATATGTAGTTTTGCGTGCAGGCGCTGCACTGGGAAAGGCCCTTCCCTGAACCCCAAAAACTTTCCCCCATAAAATTGCTCAAAGAATTTTGTCAATGTCAGCCCGGGGGGAAACACATTGAATTTTAACGAAGGAGTGAACTAAAATTTTCTCCTAAGGGGAAAAAAATTTTGGGCGTGCGTGGAGGCTAGGATGGATAGATTTTTTTTCCCTTTTTTCCCTTTTCCCCCTTCTCCTTTTTCCTTGTTCCCTCTCTCTCTTTCCCACTTTCTTTATGACCCCTTTCCTTCAAGTGAACATGTCCAATTGCGTAAAATTTTTAAAAGGAAAATTCTTTTGAATTAGGACTGATGGGAATGTTGGGCCCCCGAGGCCATTTATCGAGGTTTTTTGGATTTTAATTAGCAGGAAGGAGAAAAATGAAAAACCCTTTTAAATACCGTTGCTCATCGCTGCAACTCGGCATATTTTCTGACTGTTATTATTGTGTGTTTTTGTTTTTGTGATTTAAGTTTTCCCATCTGTCTTCATTTTTTTTATGATTGTTATACATTATTTCCATTTTGTTTTATTCATCTTAATAATCATTAGTTTTATCATCAATGTAGTTTTATTTTTTATAATCAGTTATTGTTTCAATTATTATCATTACGTTTTCTTATTTTAATCATTTTCATCATACCATGTTTTCATATGATGATCGTAATAATGATTGATAAAGGATTATCCTCATTATTTTTATTATTATATTATTATTATTATTATTATTATTATTATTATTTTATTATTATTTTATTATTTTATATTAATATTATATTACTATTATTTAATTTTATTATTAAATGTTTTAATATTTTTTTTAGTAAATCATGATACTGTTTTCAATGTCAATTTTTTATCCAATTTTTGTCGTTATACATCATAAAATTTAAACAGATCATTTTTTTTCTTTTTTGACTATAACTTTCATTTTTTTTTTACTTTTTTTTTTGAGCTTTATTGATTTTGCTAATACGCCATGCACATTATGCTTCTTTTATACTTTGTTTACTATCTCACCTATTATCATATTTTTTCATTTTTTTATTATTTTTATTAATTATATTATTATTATTATTATTTTATTTTATTTTATTATTATTATAAAATTGTTATTTTTTTTATTTTGTTTGTTATTTTTTATCAATTGTTATCATTTTTTGTTTTTTTTTATTTTTTTTTTCTTTTTTTTTACATACCCTTTTCTTATGATCTTTGTTACTATTTTTTTATTTTTTTTATTTTCATTATTTTTCACTGTGTTAGTGTTTTTATTATTATTTTTGTTGGTTTGTGTTGTTATTTTTATTTTTATTTTATTTTTTATTATTAATTATTATTATTTTTTATTAAAATTTTTATATTATTATTATTTTTTTATATTATTTTATATTATTATTTTTTATTATTAATTTTTATTATTATTTTTTATATTATTATTTTATTATTATTATATTTTTATTTTTTTATTTTTATTTTATTATTATTATTTTTTTTTTTTTTTTTTTTTTATTATATATTATTATTTTATATTATTTATTATTTTATTTTTATTTTTTTATATTTATTATCATCATCACATGTCATCATTATTATCTTTTCTTTGATACAATGTTTTATTCACTCTTCTATATAAAAATCGTCGAGTGTAGCCCACGTAAACGTGCCGAAATTCGATAAATTTCTATATTTCTCTATTTAAAAATAATTTACGACCACAAAATCATTATTTAGATTTGTAGTGATTAAACTTTTTTCCCAAACCCCTTACATCATTTGTTGGAATAATCTTAATGAAAAAGGGATAGGAACCCAAAAAAGAATTTAAATGACGCTATCAAAAATACGATTTAGTAAACAAGATGTGAGATTTTTAAAAACTAAAAAATAAGAATAATAATTGCACTAAAAGGAAATTAACTTTTAGCTACCTTTCTCTATGATGACTTGACAAATTGATTAAAAAATAACTTTGCTTAAAGAGGGGGAAATTTTTTTAAAACATAAAAAAATGAGAAAGATTTCTTTTTTAAATACGAATAGAATGAGCATACGCTATATTTCGTATGAAGCATAAAAATCATTTTTTTTTGAAGACATCTTTTTTCCCGGGTTTTTTAAACCCCCGGTTACAAAAAAAAAA
>NC_051402.1:27419713-27430043 GCF_015228065.2 Penaeus monodon | reverse complement strand
AAAAAAATCTAAAATGGGGCTTTTTTTTTTTAAAAAGCCAATTAATTTTACCTTTTTTCCCTTAAAATTGATTTAACTTATCCCTTTTTTGGGGGGCCAAATAAATTAATTCATTTTTGGGTACTTTTTCGGAAAAAAAGTTTTTTTGGGTTTTTTTTAAAAAAAAAAAATTAAATTTTAAAATTTTTTCTCGCAAATAAACCCTTTTCCCCTAACAACCCAAAAATTTTTAACAGAAAAAGGGGAATTAAGTTTTAAAAATCATTTTTTAAAGCAAACAAACACATGCCGAAAACCCTTTTAAAGGTTATTTATTTTAAAAAAAAAAACCTTTTTTTTCCAATTTTTTTTTTTATTTTTTTTAAGAAATTTTTTAAGAAAAAAAAACTAATTTTAAATTTGAAACATGGGGGGTTAAAAAAACATTTAAAAACCAAAAAAATACCCTTTTTTGTTTATTTTGATAAAAAAAAAAAAAAAAATTTTAGCATCAATTTTTCATTTTTTTGGGAAAAACCCTTTAGAAATAAAAGGGTAAATTTTTCTTTTAACAAATTTTATTCCAAGGGTTTTGTTAATAAAACAAAATAAAAAATTTGGGTTTTTTTTTCCCAAAAAATTTTTAATTGTAAATATTATAAAGGGTATTTTAACTTGGGGAAATTCCCCCCAAATTTGTTCCCCCCCAACAAAAAAAACCAAACCCCCCAAAAAACAAAACCGAAAGCAGTTTTTTTTTAACCCAAACTTCTTTTTAGTAACTTCAGCGAAATGGGGGGGGCGCGCTTTTGATAAAATTTTAATTCCCGGGCCCCCCCTTTCTCGGGGGGAAGGGAAATTTTAAATACCCGGGGAAAAGGGAATTTTATCCAAATTTTTTTTTTTCAAAATTAAAGCTTTAAATTTTGTCAAAAAAATTTTTAAGCATTTTATTTAAAATTTATTTAAAAAGGAAAATTTTTTAAAAAAACCCAAAAATTCCAGGGGGAATTCTTTTTGGGGGCCCAAAGGGAAAAACCCCCCTTTTTTCCCTAAGGGGGGAGGACCCAAAAGGCCCACCCAAAAAAAGCAACTATCCCCCGGAAAAGGCCACCCATACCCCCCAAAAAAAGGAACTTTAAAATAAAAAAAACCAAAAAAAAAAAGGGAAAAAAAAAAAAAAAAAAAAAAAAAAAAAAAAAAAAAAAAATTTTTAAAAAAGTTTTTTTAAAAAACCCAAAAGGGTCAAGAAAAAAAATATCCAAAGGGCTTTTTTTTCCATAAAAAAAAATTAAAAAAAAAGAAAGAAAATGGGTTTTCCTAATTAAGGGGGCCAAATTAACGAAATAAAAATTAAATTCAACAAAAAGCTAAAAGGGAAAGCTGGTAAAAAATAAGTAAAATAAAAAGTTTTAAAAAAATAAAAGTTAAAAAACAAAGGTTTAGAAAACGTATTTGGGAAAAAAACCTTCGAAACAATAAAAATACAATTTTTTCAAATGGGTTTTTGCATTTAAAATTCCAGGTACTTAAATACGTTATTCCCTTTATTAAAAAACAAGGGGTTTACATAAACCAAAAACCCCACTCAAAAAATCTAATTTAAAATAATTTAATTAATTTAAAATTAATCAAAAAAATTTCTGGGCTTAAATTAAAATCCTGTAAATTTTAAATATTTTTAAAAAAAAAACCATTAATATAAAAAAGTAAATTTTCCAGGTACCAACCCAGATTTATTTAATCTTTAAATTTGGAAAAGACCCCAAAATATTTTAAGGGAAAATGTTAAAATTTTAATTGTGAAATACTTTGTAAAAAGAGCCATCATAAAAACAAAAATAAAAAGAAGCGTAAAAATGAGGCTGGAAAGGGGAAAAAGAATGGTCCCCCAATTTGTTTCAAATACCCTGGGGATTACGGCAGATGCTGGGTGGGGGATAGAAGATAGGGGGGGAAAGCAGGAGAGAAAAAGGGTTTAAAAGGTAAAAAGTAAGGAAACCAGGGAAAAAGGAAGGGAAAAAGGAGGTGTTTTACCTTTAGAAGTAGAAAGGAAAAAAAAGCAAAGGGAAAACCAAGAAAAAGGTACGAATAAGGGGGGGGTAAAAGGGAAATGCGGCAGGATACGGGCAGGATGGGGATTGGGTGGAGGGGGAAATTAGTTTTAGGGTTTGGGAAAAAACGAGTAGAAGAGGGAGAAACTCCCGTGGAAGTAGGGGGAAAGGGGAAAAAGTGAGGGGACAAAAAAAGGGTGGGGGAAATCGAAAGGGTTTTTGAAATTTTGGGGTTGGGAAAAGGGGAGGAGGGTGATGGGTATGGCCCGGGAAAAGGGGGTTTAAAACCTCAATAGGGTTTTTGACTGCCCTTCTTTATTTTTTTTTATCTTTTTTTTTTTTCCCAAATTGTGATAAAAACCCAAAATCATCTATGAAAGAAATTTGTTTTAGAAATGTCGAATATTTTATATAAGGATTCAGAATTAGTAGCCTATGTCATTACAACAGCAGTTTTGGTAAATAAATTTGGGTTTCGGGTTTTAAAATACTTTCGGAAATTACAAAAGTAAAGGGAAGAGGGTCTTAAGAAAAACCAATAAGAAAATTTTTTTAAAGGGTTTAAAATATATTTTAAATTGATAGGTAACTGTTTAATTGTAGGCGAGGTTTTTTTTCGTTTTTTTAAAAAATAAAACGCATTTCTTAAAAAGGGTTTTTTCAAGGTAATGATATTTGAAAACCCCAGTATCTTCTTTTGCATCTTTTTTTTTTTAATTTTGAATCTTTTTTCAAATTTTAGGAAAGAAAATGTAAAAAAAATCTACTTTCTTTTAAAGGTGACGGGGGGAAAAAGAAGTTTTCAAAAAAAAAAATGTTTTTTTTATGCTCAAAAGGGAATTTTTTACGTATGCTCATTCTATTCGTATTTTAAAGAAGAAATCTTATTCCATTTTTTTTATGTTTTAAATAATCAAACCTCTTTAAGAAAAAGGGTATTTTTTTATCAATTGTAAAAGTCAATCAATAGAGAACGGTACTGAAAAATTTAAATTTTTCCTTTTTATGCAAAAATTTTTCTTATTTTTATTTTGTTCAAATCTCACAATCTTGTGTTAACAAAAACTTTATTTTTGATAGCGTCATTTAGAATTTTTTTTAAATTGGTTCCTATGCCTTTTTTTTAAAGTTTATTGCCAACTAATGATGTAATTGGGGGTTTGGGAAAAGAAGTTTAATCCCCTCATATCTGAATTTAATTTATTTTGTGGTCATGTAAATATAGTTGTTTTAAGGGAAAAACATATAGTTTAATTTTTTCATGAATTTCGGAAAACGTAGAAGGGTTTTTAAAACTGAACTATTTTATAAGAAGAGTGGGAAAAAAACATTCGAATACTAATATAATGATAATAATGATGGCAATGAGGGTCATGATGATTTAAAATAATAATAATAAAAATAATAATAATAATAAAAATAATAATAAAAAAATAATAATAATAAAAATGGTTAAAAATATAAAAAATAAAATTTAATAATAATTTAAAAATAATAATTAATAATAAAAAAATTAAAAAAATAATAATAAAAAATAATTAATAATAAAAAATAATAAAAAATAAAAACAACAACAAAAATAATAAAATAATAACACAAAACAACGTGTAATAATGATAAAAAAAAATGGTATTTTAAAAAAAAAATGATAGAAACAAAGAATCAAATGATAATGGTGGATAATAATAAAAAGAAAAAAAAAAAATAACAAAAACAAAAAAAAAAATTGAATAATAATAAAAACAACAGCAATAAAAAATAAAAAATTATAAAAAAAATAATAAATAATAAATAATAATAATAATAATAAAATAAAAATAATAATAAAAAATAATAAAAATAATATAATGATAATTAAGAAATGAGGTGATGATAGAAAACAATAGGATAATAAAGATGCATAAATTTACGATGGCGTCGATAATACAAATTAGCAATAAAAACATCAAATAATAGTAAAAAAAAATGACAGTTATAGTAAAAATAAAGAAAAAAAATGATGCTGAAATATATTATAGGATGAAACACGAAAAGGGATAACAAATTGACATTAAAAACAGTATCATAAATTTTACAATAAAAATATTGAACATTTAATAATAAAAAATAATAGTAATAGTAATAATAATAATAATAATAAAAATAATTAATAAAAATAATAATAATAAAAAATTTAAAATAAAAAAAAAATTAATAAAATAATAGTAATAATAATAATGATGATGTGATAATTCTTATCATATCTTTTTAGTCATCATATGAAAATCATGGTGATGATGATAATTTGAAATATGAAACGATAATGATAAAATTAGAATACAATAACAGTGTTTATAAAAAGACAAAATACATTGAGATAAAAAAAATAAATTTTTAAGATAGAAAAAAACATAATGGCAATAATGATAATAACAATCAAAAAAACAAATGAAAGACAGTGGAAAACTTAAAACAGCAACAACAAAAAAAACAGAAAATAAGAAATCAGCAATCATGCCAAATTTGCGCGTGAGCGACGGTAGTTAAAGGCTGTCATTTTTCTCCTTCCCTGCAAATTTTAAAAGCCATAAAGCAGCGATAAATGGCTTCGAGGGCCCAACATTCCCCTTCAGTCCTAAGCGCCAAAAGAACTTTTTTTTAAAAAAATTACGCAATATTGGACATTTTCATTTGAATGGACGGGGTCATAAAGAAAGGGGGAAAGAGAGAGGGAAAACAAAAAAAAAAAAGGAAAAGGGCGGAAGGGAAAAAAGGAAAAAAATCTTCCACCCTACCCTCCACGCAACACACAATTTTTCCTCCTAGGAGAAAAGTTTAGTTCACTCGCATGTTAAATGTCAATGTGCTCCCCGGGTGACTATTGACTAAATTCTTTGAGCGAATTATCGGGGAAAGTGTTTTGGGGTTAGGGAAGGCCCTTCCGGTGCACGCGCACATGCACGTAAATCATTTTTAGACAACCCCTGTCCCCCAGATCATACTTATAGCTAAAAGGGTGGAGACAATATGCAGGGAAAGGGGGGGAGAGGGGAAAGGGGAGACAGATATACGACAACTGACAGAACAGAGAAGAAACCAGAGAAAGACAGACAGAATGACAGACAGGTAGACCAAAACGAGCGGGCAGACACGAAAAAAAAGCCATTCCTGTTGTAAACCTAGTCGTCGAAAAGGGGTTTTGCTCGCAGTGTCAGCTTGAATAACCCTAAACAAACAGATTAGACGGAGCGTTAGGGGGTGGGGGGGGGGGGGGGTGGATAGAAAAAACAGGAAAAGGGAAAGAGAGATAAAGATGTGGGGGGGGGGGATAGACTGGAGGTACATAGAAGGTAGATATGCCAAGAAATGCAAAGGAATGGAGTGCACAAGTTCGATAAAAATGTGGATAATGCCACCAATAACCATTTTGGGGGAATTTCATACCCAAAAGGATACATTATCTTTAAAAACGTTTTTGCTAATGCTAATCGATGCTCTGCTTCCCCTCCCTTCTTCCCCCAAAAACCCCCTTCAGAAAGTAGGGGGGGGAAAAGGGTTCGGGAAATATTGAAGAAATTTCTCGAAGGCAAATTTGGGCTATTACCTAACAAGAGAAGGAAAAGGGCATTTTAAACCCCCAGCGAGAGAGAGAGAGAGAGAGAGAGAGAAGAAGGAGAGAGAGAGAGAGAGAGAGAGGAGGGGAAAAAAGAAAAAAAAGAAGAGAAGGGAAAGAAATAATTTTTCAAAAACAATATAATTTTTAGTTAAATGTTATAAGAAACAGTAATTGCAAGGCACCAAATTCTTATTAATATCTTTTTTGAAACCATGTCAATTTAGTAAATTCATTAGCCTTTCGTGCATAGCCTTATGTTGCATTAGCTTGTAGTAAAGGTATCGGCATGCGCCTGAGACCAGGCTGATGGTTCCTGCGGGGCCCTTTTTCCTTTACTTTGTGGACATAGGATTCTTTGACCTTTCCTCGGACTCGACACAGTGATCGTACACATACATAATGTATATGTTTATAGAGATAGATATAATATATATATATCTCTATATATATATATTAATAGATGTATATATATATATATATAATATATAGATATACACACACAACACACAAACAAACACACACACACCGCACCACCCACACACGACACAACACACACATATATATATATATATATATATATATATATATATATATATATATATATATATAAGATATATACACATTCTATACACTATTCACAAACATAAATAATAATAGACAGAAGAATAGATTGTAGATAGATAGATATAATATTCATACATATATATTTATTCATTTATTTCTTTATCTCTTTCATGTATATGTATAATACTACATTATATCTGTGTAATATATACATACATACATACATACTTCTATGTGGTATTAAAATATTTTCATTATCTATTCTATGTATCATATATATATATATATATATATAGAATATATATAATATATATATATATTTATATATATATATATATATATATATATATAGCACACCCACACACACACACAGGCACAGCACACTACACACACACACACACACACACACACACACACACACACAACACACACACCCCACCACCATCACACACACACATTGGTAACAATATCGTTCTACACATCTGTCGCTGTTGTAGCAAAGGACTGTACCTTTTCCTGCGAAATCCTGCTGAGTCTGCATCACCAGAGGAAGCAGCTACTTTGACCTTCCACACCCGAGCCTAGTTGACCCAAGGTGTATGCTTCGGGTGACCTCATCTCCCCCTCGGCCAGCCCTAACCCAACTCACCCCCTTTGGCTACGGGCCAAATTAATCTGACACTCCACAGGCGAAAGCCAAGCACCTGTCTTCGAAGGATCCGCCGCATAAAAGGACACGTACGTTAGACAGAACAGAGGAGAGACAGCAAAACGATGTCACAACGCGACCTCTATTTGCCAAGAACATCTGTTTGAAGTGCCCCTAACGTCCCTTAAACGTTTAAGACCATTCACTACCCAAGTTTCTTCTTTTCCACGCCTACCTTGCACCATGTCTGTCCTACTACATGTGCTGACCACGTCACGTTTTTGCTACACTCCTAACAAAGTCACTTGAGAGTAGCAAGCATTTTATGCTGCTACCCTCAGTCCTGCCACTTAGAACCGGGCCTTTTAGAGGTGCAGGACCTGCACCTCTAAAAGATGAATCTGCCTTTTTGGGTTGACTGTTCTTCACTGAAAAGGTATGACAAGGGTTCCAAACAGAGATTCCCCATGGATGCTATCCGCCCAAATACCACAGCCAATCCAAGATGGAAAAGAGCCAACGGCACCAACTAGAATAGGCTTTTCGAATGCCTTGAACCACCACAGAGTGAGAATGTGGAAGTGTTTTGAAACCAGACTTATCAAATGCCTAAAACAAACAGCCTACAGCCATACCTAAACACTGAGCCCTTGGTACATAGTTAACACAGAGAACCTCTTGTAATTAAATGAATGACAAGATTAAGGAGGTCAACCACAGAGTATATATGCAGAAAACATATGCAGAAAACAAACTGGGACTACAGAAAATTCTGAAGGCAAAGAACCCTAAACTGCCAACAGGGTCAGGCAGGAAAAGTGACTGGAATGGTGTGATCCGCCCCAGTTGCACACCAACCACGACCCTCAAGTCCAGAGTCGACAGACTCGGGTACGAAATTCTCTGCGAGAACAAGCCAGGCAAAAAGTCTGCCAGCCGAAGAACACACCAAGAACACCTGCAATCAGGCAGACTTGCTCATATCAGAGAAAGTGCGCTGAACCCGATAAAACTCAAGATTTTTATATTTTCTCTGAGGGAACTAAGAAAAACGGCCACAAAAACAGCTCTCGCTCAGCCGACGGGTTTTGGGGATCTCTTACCCCATCATTTCACCAATCACCTTCAAGGTCTCCAATACCTTTGTTAAGGATTGACCGACCCTCACTCCTTTCCAAAAGGCCCAGTACCTGGTTGACTGAACCAAAAGAAATGTCTGCATAAGAGCATGACTGTAGATTGATTGATTATTTTAGAATTGTATGCCGCTTCAACAGCTAGGTCATTTGGCGGCAAACCCCTTGTTTAGATAGAAAATATTAGAATATTTAAAAATATCAATAAATAATCTTCAATAACAATAAATATATTAAAAATCAAGCATAAATATATGCTCTAAGTATATAAAGTTATTGTATAAATATTATGTCCTAATTAATTAATTATTGAAAATATTTAGCCGCCCTAAGAAACTAATAGACTTCTAATGTCACATCCTCCCCCACATACATTTTTCATTGTATATGGGGGAGCAAGTACATACGTCTCTGGTCTGAGAATGTTGCACATCTTTTCTACTACATGTGCTAACCATTACTGACTCTTGGCATCCCTCACAAAGTGCTTGATTTTTAGGCCATCATCGTCCATGAGTTCAGTCTCGTGTGCCTATTCTTAGTCTTGTTAAACAACTTCTACTTCTCGGTGGGATGGATGCTGTCACCCACTGCCAGATCTCTCTAATCTTCTCACAGTTTGTTTCTAGAGGTATGCCCCCATTGTTTCCCAATCCTATCACGAAGACAACTCCTATGCTGGTTTCAGGTCGGTGGTGTGGGAGAGGAAAAAGCGGCTTGAGTGGCAGCTTACCTTGGGCCTTTTGATCAGCTCGCCTCATATCCCACTGATACCAACATGTGCTGGGCACCCAACATAGAGTTTTCTTTTTAACGTGTTGACATCAATGCAAGCATCTTGAACCTCCCTCACTACTGGATGTGATGAGTTTAAACTCTGATTTGCCTTTCAAGGCACACAAGAGTCACAATATATTACAACAGAATGGTTAGTAAGATTCTAGTAATTTACCTGCTGCAAGGATGTCATGGGAACTCTGCAGTGAAGATCTCGAGGCTTCTAGAGAAAGACTGCCAGATGCAGGCTTCCTTCTGCTCACTGTTGCAAAGCCCACACCATTTTCAGATTCGAACCATCTTATATATTGGATCTGATCCTTGTTTACTTAGAAATGTGCTGAAGAAATCTCTCTCTGACTTTTTGCTTCAGATCTCTCCCCTTCCCCAATTCCGCCAAATCCAGCTCGACTTGATTAGTCCAAGGGGGGAATGGTGGATTCCAACACCCAGAACCTTATGAGATTTAAAATTTAAAGCTCTTTCACAAGATTCCTCATTCTCCTACCATAGGATTGGCTATCCTCAAGGGGTTGAAAAACCAATCTGGAATGTAGGAGATCCGGAATCTTTTGTAGTCTCATGTAGTAAATCAGGTTCATGTAGTTCCAGGATAATGAAAAGAGGTGGTTCTCCACTCTCAGCATAAAAGCCTGAAAGGCCCCAGTACAGATTCTGAGAGCTTTCTTATGAACCGAGTCCCAAAAATCCGGAGAACAGTGGGAGTTGCAGATGAATAAGCTTCACATCCATAATCAAGCTTCTAGAATAAGCGCTCGGTAAAAACCCTAGAAGCGTTGTGCGGTCTCACCCCAAGATAAATGGAAAGAACCCGCAAAATACCAAGCGTTTTGGGAGCCTTCACTTTTAACTGTTTGATGTGAGCACCCATGTATTAGTTACATTCACCTCTTGGACAAATTTTCAGTGGGTTTGCCTAAATAGAGGGAAGGATGGAACTTTCCCCTTTGTGGAAATGTATAGCCATGGTCTGCTTGGAGAAAATTTGAACCCATGATGTGTTTCCCAAATTCAGAATTATCCAGGGCGCACACGAGCTTCCTCTGAAACCGGTAAACATCCAGAACAGTTTGCAGATGAAAACCCTTTACAATGTCATTTATAGAATAAACGGGTTAAACTAAGAACTTGTGGGTTCCTGCTGACCTTCCCAAAAAATGTTTCTACCGAACCCGAAATTTTCAGAAGTCTTTTTTTAGTTCATTTAATGTTTTTACACCAAAGTATAACTTCCTCTGAGATTGCCCTGTTTCCAAGGAAAATGGAAGCCCTTTTCGTTGTAAAGAAGAAAATGGGGCCCCCAAAACCCATTGTGACCCGTTCGGCTGTGCGGGGGGAAAGGAATCTCATGTATTAAACCCCGGTTCTCAATCCTTCCAAACCCAAAAGTTTTTATCTGTGGTGATCTATTTCTAAAGCCATATTTATATGGGTCAACACTTTTCTTTTTCAGCAGCCATGTCAACCGAAGTTTTTCAGTGCAGGGTGGGATGGGGTTTCTTATTTCCTGGTGGAAGCATCTTGCCAGGTTTGGAAAAGAAGATATAGCCCTTCC
>NC_051402.1:27404797-27419613 GCF_015228065.2 Penaeus monodon | reverse complement strand
CGGCATTTCCAAAAACTTCACTTATAAATACTGTCACAATATTATCATCAGAGGCGTCATTTGGAGAGGGGCTGTGGGACAACTGCCTCCAAGACTCTGATTCCCCTCAAGGTCTGATCTGAAATATACCCAATGCAACCAAACACTAAAACCTGAACGCAGTTTTATCTCAACACAAATTTTCTTCGTCTTTCACGTAGATGCTTCATGCGCAAATGGGAAGGCTGTTCGCTTCTGATAAAATCAATTCCAGCGGCCCGCACCTACTTAACTCATTGGGCGGGGACAGGCAGCCCATTAAACTCACTCCTGGTGCTTAGAGATAGGAATTCCCTTATACACATTTTATACTAATTCATCTGTCGGTCTAATAGTTTTGTCAGCAACCAAGACATTTTCTAAGCATTTTATTTTAAAATTTCATATTATATGTAAGGTTATGTGAATAAGAACCCAAATGAGCCTATCCGTGAGGCGGGAGACCTTGGCTTAGGGGCCAAGGAAAATGAGGGGCCCCTGTTCGTTCCTCGATAAGGGGGTGAGGGGACCAGGCTAAAGGCTTAGACCCACACTAACTCACAAGCCAACTATCCCCGGAGATGCAGGCCTACCAGGAGCGTGACCAATATGAAGATGATACATACTAAATAAAATAGAAAGTCCTAAAATGAACAAGAAGAACCGTGCAGAAGGCACCAAAGCAAAAAAAAAAAAAAGCAAGTGACAGAAGGGCTTACGAATTAATAAAAATACGCCAGAAGGGCTCAAGAAAAACTGAAAGTATGCCAGAAGGGCTTAAAAACAGTAAAAAGAACTAACATCTAAGTAACAAGACACGAGAAAGGGGTAAAAGGTGACATGAGGGTAAGTAAAGGAGATCGCAAAAATATACAGAAAAGTAAAAAATGCAAAAGGTCAAACAAAAGACGACTAAAAGGGTGAAGCATGGATAAAAGAAGATAAAGATAAAAGATAAAAAGTAAGTAAATTTCAGAATAAATAAAAAGTAAAAGTAAAAGCACACATGGTTTACAGTAAAACGTAATGTAAAAGAATAAAACACGTTCAGCGTAGATACACCTACGCAAGTAAAAAGGGGCAGTACAATCTTGTTTCAACATCCGTGGTGTAAAATCCAGACAGGTAATCCAAAAAGTAAAGTCATAGGATAGTCACAGTATCCACTTTATTATTAAACAAAAACAAGGGGGTTACATTAATTCCCGCGAAAAGGAGCGTAGCACATAAAACAGTAAAACAATAAATATGAAATGAAATAATTAAGAACATTATAATTATAATAAAAAATACGCAAAAAAATCTGCTGTGATTCATTAATAAAAATCGCAAAATCAGTAACATTCTCTTGCTGTAAAGAAAGATTTAAAATATGAAAAAAACTTAAAATGCAATAGATAAAAAAAAAGTAAAAGAAAGATGCATTCGCGGCAGGTATCCACACAGCTTGTGAATCATTGTAAACTTTATGTGGATAACGATAGACTTCAATAGTATTTTTATTCACAAATGTACAAAAATGTGTAAATAAGTGTGAAATACATGTCAAAAGAGCCATCATAATACAAAAATAAAAAGAAGCGTAAAAATGAGGCTGGCAGAGGAGAATGGTCCGCCAGTGCTCGACTAGCCCTGTGGATTACGGCAGATGCTGGGTAGGATAGAGATAGGATGGGAGCAGGAGAGAATAGGGTTAAAGGTAGAAAGTAAGGAAACCAGGAAAAAGGAATGGAAAAGGAGGTGATTACCATAGAAGTAGAAGGAAGTGAAAAAGCGAAGGAACAAGAAGAGGGTGCGAATAAGAGGGGTATGAAGGGAAATGCGGCAGGATACAGGGCAGGATAGGGATTGGGTGGAGGCTGGATAGTATAGGGATAGAAAACGAGTAGAAGAGGGAGAAACTACCGTGGAAGTAGAGGGAAGGGAAAAAGTGAGGGGACAGAAAAGGGTGCGAATACGAGACGGTTTGAAATGTCGGGGTTAGGAAAGGGGAGGAGGGTGATGGGTATGGTCGGGAGGGGGGTTAAAACCTCACATATGGTTTGACTGTCTTCTGTTATGTTTTTATCTTGTTTTTTTGCCAATTGTGATAAAAACCATATCATCTATGAACCAAGTAATATTGCTTAGTAATGTCGAATATTTTATACTAATGGATTCAGCATTAGTAGCCTATGTCATTACAACAGCAGCTTTGTAAATGCAATAAGGTTCTGATTTAAATACATTCGAGAAATTACAGAAGTAAATGGGAAGATGTCTAAAGTAAACAATAAGAGAGTTTTTCAAGGTAAAATATAGTTTCCAATTAGATGAGTAACTGATAATTGTAGGACGAGGCTTCTTTTCGTGTTTAAAAATACAACGCATTTCTTAATAATAGTTTTCAAGGATAATGATACTGTAAATCAGTATCATTCTCTTGCATCATTTTTTTTTAAGTTGAATCATTTTCGATATTCAGGAAAGAAATGTACAAAATCTACTTTCTGTAAAGGTGACAAGGGGAAAAGATGTCTTCAAAAAATAATGATTTTTATGCTTCATAGCGTAATGATAGCGTATGCTCATTCTATTCGTAGTTTAAAGAAGAAGATCTTATTCTCATTTTTTTTATGTTTTAAATAATATTCTACCTCATTTAAGCAAAGTATATTTTTATCAATTTGTCAAAGTCAATCAATAGAGAACAGGTAGCATGCAAAGTTAATTTCCTTTTTAGTGCAATTATTATTCTTATATTTTAGTTGTTCAAAATCTCACAATCTTGTGTTACTAAAATCTGTATTTTTGATAGCGTCATTTAGAATTCTTTTATTGGTTCCTATGCCTTTTTCATTAAGATTATTGCCAACTAATGATGTAATGGGTTGGAAATGAAGTTTAATCACTACAATCTGAATAATGATTTTGTGGTCATGTAAATATAGTTGTTAATAAGGAGAACATATAGTAATTTATCATGAATTTCGGCACGTTTACGTAGAGCTACACTCGACTATGTATATA
This sequence comes from Penaeus monodon, assembly GCF_015228065.2. NCBI lineage: Eukaryota > Metazoa > Arthropoda > Malacostraca > Decapoda > Penaeidae > Penaeus > Penaeus monodon. Next base: position 27,416,586 of record NC_051402.1, on the reverse strand, counting down.
GAAGAGTGACATAAAACATTCGTAATACTAATGATAATGATAATAATGATGACAATGATGATCATGATGATGATAATAATAATAATAATAATAATAATAATAACAATAATAATGATAATAATAATAATAATAATAATAATATAATATGATAATAGATAAATATGATAATAATGATAATGATAATGATAATGAATAATGATAATAATAATGATAATAATAATAATAATATAATATAAATAATAATAAATAATAATTAATAATAATAAAAAAACAGTGATAATAATGATAATAGAAATGGTGATATTAATAAAAATAATAGTAACAAAGAATCATAATGATAATGGTAGTGATAATAATAATAAAGAAAATAAAATAATAACAAAAAACATAATAATGATAACAATAATGATAATAATAACAACAACAGCAATAATAATAATAACAATAATAATAATAATAATATAATAATAATAATAATAATAATAATAATAATAATAATAATAATAATAATAATAATAATAATAATGATAATAATAATGATAATGAGGTGATGATAGTAATAACAATAGTGATAATAAAGATAGCATAATGATGACGATGGCGTCGATAAAAAATCAATAATAATAGTAATAAGAAAATGAGTTATAGTAACAATAAAGATAAAAATGATGCTGATAATATATTATGAGTGATGATAACGACGAAAATGTGGATAACAAATTGACATTGAAAACAGTATCATGATATTACTAATAAAAATATTGAACATTTAATAATAATAATAATAATAATAATAATAATAATAATAATAATAATAATAATAATAATAATAATAATAATAATAATATGATGATGATAATCATCATTATCATAGTCATTATTACGATCATCATATGAAAATCATGGTGATGATGATAATGATTGAAATAATGATAACGATAATGATAATAATTAGAATACAATAACAGTGATTATAATAATGACAAAACTACATTGATGATAAAACTAATGATTATTAAGATAGAATCAAACATAATGGCAATAATGATAATAACAATCATAAAATCAAATGTAAGACAGATGGGTAAACTTAAAATCAGCAACAACTAAAACACAGCATGATAATAAGCAAGTCAGCAAATCATGCCGAAGTTGCAGCGATGAGCAGACGGTAGTTAAAGGCTGTCGATTTTTCTCCTTACCTGCTAATTAAAAGTCCATAAAGCAGTCGATAATATGGCTCTCGAGGGCCCAACATTCTCCATCAGTCCTAAGCGCTCAAAAGAACTTTCCTTTAAAAAAATTACGCAATATCGGACATGTTCACTTGAATGGACGAGGTCATAAAGAAAGTAGGAAAGAGAGAGAGGGAACAAGAGAAAAAGGAGAAGGACGGAATGGAAAAAAGGAGAAAAAATCTATCCATCCTAGCCTCCACGCAACGACACAATGTTTCCTCCTAGGAGAAAAGTTTAGTTCATCTCGCTATCGTATATAATGTCAATGTGCTCCCACCGGGCTGACTATTGACTAAATTCTTTGAGCAGATATTATCGGGGAAAGTGTTTGGGTTCAGGTGAAGGGGCCGTTCCAGGTGCACGCGCACATGCACGCTAACATACATATTTTAGACAACCCTCTGTCCCCTTAGATCATACTTATATGCTAAAGGATGGAGACTAATATGCAGGGAAAGGGGGGAGAGGAAAGGAGAGACAGATATACAGACAGACTGACAGAACAGAGAGAGACATACAGGCAGAAAGACAGACAGAATGACAGACAGGTAGACAGACGACGAGCAGGCAGACACATGTAATAAGCCATTCCTGTCTGTCGAACCTAGTCGTCGAATAAGAGGTTGCTCGCAGTGTCAGCTTGAGATAACCCTAAACAAACAGATTAGACTGCGAGCGTTAGAGGTAGGGGGGGGGGGTGAGATAGCAAAACAGAGAGAGAGAAAGAGAGATGAATGAATGTGAGGGGGGGGGGTAATGATAGATACTGAGATAGATAATAGACGTGGTACATAGAGAGGTAGATATGCAGAGAAATGCAAAGGAATGGAGTGCACAAGTTCGATAACAATGATGGATAATGCGCACCAATAACCATATTGGTGGAATTTCATGACCCGAACAGGATCCACATTATCATTAAACGATTTTGCATATATGCTAATCGATGCTCTGCTCTCCCCTCCCCTTCTTACCCCCGAAACTCCCTTCGGAAAGTTAGGGGCTGGGAAAGGGTTCGGGTAGATATTGAAGTAATTCTCAGAAGGCAATTAGGGCTATTACCTAACAAGAGAAGGAACAGGTGCATTTAATCCCTCCATGCGAGAGAGAGAGAGAGAGAGAGAGAGAGAGAGAGAGAGAGAGAGAGAGAGAGAGAGAGAGAGAGAGAGATATATATATGCACAAACACACATACATATTGTGTAGTATGAAATGTGTGATCCCACAGAAAACACGTAATGTGCAGAGACACACAACATGATGGCAGGTATGTAGTTTATATGCTTTATATGATACAATGTCATATTACTATTGCATGCGCATTTCCCTTATTTCATATCTATGGTGTTAGCCTATGTCAACTGATAGTAAGTTGCATTAGCCTTACGTTGCATTAGCCTTATGTTGCATTAGCATTGTAGTAAAGAGTATCTGGCATGCGTCCTGAGACCAGGCTGATGGCTTGCCTGCTGACCCTTTGTTCCTTTCACATTTCGTATGGACATACTGGATTCTTTGAACCTTTCCTTCGTGACTCGACACAGTGAGTCGTAACACATACATATGTATATATATATATATATATATATATATATATATATATATAATATATATATATATATATATATATATTATACACAAAAACACAACACAAACAAAAAATACACACAACACAGAACACAACACACACAACACACACACATATATATTATATCATTATATTTTATATCTTATATATATATATATAATATATATATCTGTATATATAATAATAACACATATATACACATATTCACAAACATAAATATATAGACAGAGATAGATTGATAGATAGATAGATATAGATATTCATACATATATATTTATTCATTTATTTCTTTATCTCTTCATGTATATGTATAATACATACATTATATCTGTGTATATATACATACATACATACATACTTATATGTGTATTAAAATATATTTAATTATCTATCTATTTATCATATATATATTATATATATATATATATATATATATATATATATATATATATATATATATATATATATATATATATATATCACACACACACACACACACACACACACACACACACACACACACACACACACACACACACACACACATACACACACACACATTGTAAACAATATCGTTCTACACATCTGTCGCTGATTGAAGCAAAGGATGTACCTTCCTGGCGAAGTCCTGCTGAGTCTGCATCACCAGAGGAAGCAGTTGCTTTGCACCTTCTACACCCGAGCCTAGTTGACCCAAGGTGTATGCCTTCGGGTGACCTCATCTCCCCCTCGAGCAAGCCCTACCCAACTCAACCCCCTTTGCTACGGCCAAATGAATCTGACACTCCAGCAGGCGAAAGCAAGCACCTGTCTTCGAAGGAGCCGCCGCATAAAAGGACACGTATCGTTAGACAGACAGAGAGAGACAGCAGACAGACGTCACAACCGACGCTCTATTGCCAAGAAACATCTGTTGAAGTGCCCCCTAACGTCCCTTAACGTTAAAGACATTACTACCAAAGTGTCTTCTTTTCCACACCTACCTTGCACCATGTCTGTCCTACTACATTGTGCTGACCACTCACGTTTGTGCTACACTCCTAACAAAGTCACTTGAGAGTAGCAGCATTTTATGCTGCTACTCTCAGTCCTGCCACTAGAACCACCTTTTAGAGGTGCAGGACCTGCACCTCTAAAAGATGAATCAGCCTTTGGGTGACTGTCTCACTGAAAAGGTATGAACAAAGGGTTCCAAACAAGAGATTCCCCATGGATGCTAGCCCAGCCCAAATACCACAGCCAAATCCAAGATGGAAAAGAGACAAGGCCAACTAGGAAGCTTTTCAGAATGCCTTGGTCCACTGTCTTAGATGCAGTGAACCACCACAGAGTGAGAATGTGGAAGTGTTTGAAACCAGACTTATCAATGCCATAAAACAAACAGCCTTACAGACCATACCTAAAACTGAGCCTTGGTCCAGTAGTTACAGAGACCTCTTGTACTTGAATGACAAGATTAAGGAGGTCAACCACAGAGTGAACATATGCAGAAAACAATTCTGAAGGCAAAGAACCCTAAACTGCCAACAGGGTCAGGCAGGAAAAGTGACTGGAATGGTGTGATCCGCCCCAAGTTGCACACACCACGACCCTCAGTCAGAGGCAGACAGACTCGTGTACGAATTCTCTGCGAGAACAAGCAGCAACAGTCTGCCAGCCGAGAACAAACCAAGAACACCTGCAGTCAGGCAGACTTGCTCATATCAGAGAAAGTGCAGCTGAACCCGATAACTCAGATTTTATATTTTCTCTGAGGGAACTAAGAAAAACGCACAAAAACAGCTCTCGCTCAGCCACGGGTTTTGGGGATCTCTTACCCCATCATTTCACCAATCACCATTTCAAGGTCTTCCAATACCTTATGTTAAGGATTGACCGGACCCTCTCCTTTCCAAAGAAGGCCCAGTACCTGGTTGACTGAACCAAAAGAAGAATGTCTGTCATAAGAGCAATGACTGGTAGATTGATTGATTATTTAAAATTGTATGCCGCTTCAACAGCTAAGGTCATTAGCGGCAAACACCTTGTTAGATAGAAATATTAGAATATTTAAAAAAATATCAATAAATATCTTACAAATAACAATAAATATATTAAAAATCAAAGCATAAATATTATGCTCTAAGTATATAAAGTTATTGTATAAATATTATGCATAATTAAATTTTATTGAAAATATTAGCCTCCCTAAGGAAACTAATAAGACCTTCTATGTCACAATCCTCCCCCAATACATTTTTCATTGTATATGGGGGAGACAAGTACATACGTCTCTGGTCTGAGAATGTTGCACATCTTTTCACTACATGTGCTACCATTAATGACTCTTGGCATCCCTCACAAAGTGCTTGATTTTTAGCCATCATCGGTCCATGAGTCAGTCTCGTGTGCCTGATTCTTAGTCTTGTTAATACAACTTCTACTTTTCGGTTGGGATGGATGCTGGTCACCCAACTGCCAAGATCATCTCTAATCTCTCGCAGTTTGTTTCTAGAGGTATGCCTCCATTGTTCCCTCCTATCACGAAGACAACTCCTTATGCTGGGTTTCAGGTCGGTGTGTGGGAGAGGAAAACGAGCGGCTGAGTGGCAGCTACCTTGGCCTTCTGATCAGCTCGCTCATTCCCACTGATACCAACATGTGCTGGCACCCAACATAGAGTTATCTTTTTAAGTGTTGACATCAATGCAAGCCAATCTTGAACCTCCCTCACTACTGGATGTGATGAGTTTAAACTCTTGCTTTCAAGGCACTACAAGAGTCACAATATATTACAACAGAATGGTTCGTAAGATCTCAGTAATTTAACTGCTGCAAGGATGGCATGTAACTCTGCAGTGAAGATCGAGGCTTCTAGAGAAAGACTGCCAGATGCAGTCTTCCTTCTGCTCATTGCTGCAAAGCCCACACCATCTCTATATATTGCATCTGATCCTTGGTACTTCTGCTTCAGATCTCTCCGCTTTCCCAATTCCAACCAAATCCAGCTCGACTTGATTAGTCCAAGGGGGGAATTGGGGAATTCCAACAGCCAGAACCTTAATGAGACTTAAATCAAGCTCTTCCACAAGATTCCTCATTCTCCTACCATAGGATCGGCTATCCTCAAGGGGGATGAAAACCAATCTGGATGTAGGAGATCCTGGAATCTTTTGTAGTCCCGTGTAGTAAATCAGGTTCATGTAGTCCCAGTAAAATGAAAGAGGTGGTTCTCCACTCTCAGCATACAGTGACTCCACAGGTGAAGACCTGAAAGCCCCAGTACAGATTATGAGAGCTTCATTATGAACTGAGTCCAACATCCGGAGAACAGTGGGAGGTGCAGATGAATAAGCTTCACATGCATAATCAAGCTTACTACGAATAAGTGCTCAGAAAAGCCGTAAAAGCGTTGTGTGGTCTGCAACCCAAGATAAATGTGAAAGAACCCGCTTTTGTAGCCTTCACTTTTAACTGTTTGATGTAAGGCACCCATGTAAGTCTTGAGTCAAAAATTAGAACCAAGTACTTCACCTCTTGGACAAATTGCAGTGGGTTTGCACCTAAATAGAGGGAAGGATGGAACTTTCCTCGTTTGTGGAAATGTATAGCCATGGTCTTGCTTGGAGAAAATTTGAACCCATGATGTGTTGCCCACTGTACAACTTGATTTATTGCAGTCTGCATGTGTCCTTGCACATCCTGTAAGCTTCCTCCTGAGCAGTATAGTGGAAAGTCATCCACATACAGATTACATGAGACCGTACTTGGAACAACCTTTACGATGTCATTTATAGCAATGGCAAACAGGGTCACACTTAAGACACTTCCTTGTGGGACCCCTTCCAGTTGATCTTCCAGGTTAGAGAAACTGTTTCCTACCCGAACTCTAAACTTCCTGTCAGCAAGGAAGCTTTGTATGAAGGTAGGTAATGCTCCTCTTAAACCAATGTTGTACAGCTTCATGAGTATGCCATGCTTCCAAGTAGTATCGTAGGCCTTTTCAATGTCAAAGAAGACTGCTATCATTTGACGTCGCTGTGCGAAGGAATTCTGTATAGCAGTTTCCATCCTCACAAGTGCATCTGTGGTCGATCTCAATTTTCTAAAGCCATATTGATATGGGGTCAACACATTTTCTTTTTCTAGCAGCCATGTCAACCTGAAGTTTACCATTTTCTCCATCAGCTTGCAGATGCAGCTGGTGAGGGAAATTGGTCTGTAATTTCCTGGTGTGGAAGCATCTTTGCCAGGTTTAGGAACAGGAATGATAATAGCTTCTCTCCATGTGGATGGCACTGTGCCCTCCCTATAGATCCTATTGAATAGGTCTAACAGGAACTTCTGGGAGCTCTCTGGTAAGTGAGATATCATTTGGTATGGAATATCGTCACTTCCTGGGGCAGTCTTACGGCAGAGCTGCAAAGCAGAGTCCATCTCCTTGCGCAAAAATGGCAAGTTATATGGAAGTTCTGCTGCAATCCTACTGAAGAACGACACTGGGTGTTGTTCCTGTTCAGCCCGAAGAGTGGAGAATCGAGCAGTGTAAGATGCTCCAGAGGAGATCTCTGCCATGGCTCATTTACAACATTTTTTTTTGTCTGTGCTGATTATGCCATCTATCTTCAGAGCAGGTTGTGACATGGATGTGCTCTTTCCAGCGATCTTACGCACCTTGTCCCATACCTATGCTAAGGGGGTCCCAGAGTTAATTGAGGAAACATACTATCTCCACGATGTCCGTCTAGCCTCCTTTAGCACACGCCTGGCTTTGGCTCGGGTCTTTTTGTAATTGATCAATGTTACAATGCTGGGGCGTCGTTTCAACTGCCTTAATGCAGCTTTTCTTGGTCTGACAGCTTGTTGGCTTTCATCAGACCACCATGGTACTAGAGGTCGACGGTAATGCCCGTTACTTTTGGGAATGGATGCTTCTGCTGCAAGGTAAATTCGTGATGTGAAGTGATTAACAGCATCTTGAACACACTGGAAATCATTCACAGATGGATGTGGCAACTGCTCAATTAGATTTTCCAAAGTATTAATGTTCAGATTATGTGGAGGAAGGTAGATAGATGCAACAGTGTATGGTCGTGTCAAGCCTATTCTCACAGCCTTCACCTGCAGTGTTGTCTGTAGGTGGATGGCCTGGAAGAGAATATCTTGATGTACCATTACTGCTACTCGTCCATGAGGTCCATTGTCAAAGGTCCCAAATTTTGCATGAATTCCCTGACAGTTCCATGGATTAGGGATCCAGTTCTTTATTTATTTCTTTATAAGGTGTTTGGCAAGCACCTGTGGTTAAGGTTTGCCCCACACCTTTAGGCTGTCGCTTTCCATGATCCTGGGAGTACCTTTTTAATGGTTGTTTACCTGTGGAATTAGTTTCCACAGGTTTCCCTTGGACAGGTTCAGGATTTCTTTGCCTGGGCAAAGAACGGACCTGAGCTTTTACTTCAGGGGCATTCTGACTAGCAGCAGAGGACCCTGTGGATGTGGTGGCAGCTGGAGCTGTCACCGTTGAGTCCTCTGGAGCCTTAAATGATGGCTCCAAAGACCTTACTTTGGGAGGAGGAGTCTCCTCAATAGACCCCTCACCCCTACTCCGTTTCTGGTGGAACAACTCACCAAAGGCAGTGTCAGCAATTTGGGACTGAGGGTTAAAGGAAGTGGCAGAGTGTGTGTTGTATGAAGCACTGGAGGGCAAGGGTTGGTGGGAAGGAGGATGGGCTAGAACAGAAACAAAGGACCTACACGGTCACGTCGCTTTGCCTCTGTAAAACTAACTTTCTCCTTGCTCCTTATTACCAATACTTCCTTTTCAAATTTGTACCTTTTACATTGTTTTGAAGAAGCTTCATGAGCTTCTTTGCAGTGGTAACAGCATATTGGACCTGAACAGTTGTCATCTCCTTGATGACCTGATGTACCACATTTTACACATACTCTTGGTTGCCCATTTTCTTTAAAACGGCAAGAGTTGGCTCGATGCCCATAACCCTGGCAGTGGAAGCACCGCATAGGGTTGGGCACATATGGCTTTACCTTGAGGTGGTACCATGCTAACTTAACCGATTCTGGAAGGACTAACGTGTTAAAAATTAGAAGAAGAGCTGGTGTCGACTGTTCCAAACATCAACTTTCTTCTTAAAACTCGTGGGGTGATGCGAGGATCACGTTGACATACTTCAACAATTTTTCGATATATATCATATATATATATATATATATATATATATATATATATATATAATATATATATATATATTATAAAATGTATATATATGAAAACCGAAATAGTTTATTATTCGTCTGTAGAGGAACTCGTGAAGAGATCGAAGCGTCACGATTTTGTGTACACGTTACTGTGTTTGTGTTTGTGTCCGTCATGGATATATAAATCCATATATATATATATATATATATATATATATATATATATATTTATATTATATATATTATTATATGATGTGGTGTGTGTGTGTGTGTGCGTGTGTGTAGTATATCATATATACATATATGCACATTTGTATATTTTCATATATTTATCTATATATGTGCGTGCACTCGCAGATATCATATATGTATATGAAAATATATGCATACATATATATATATATATATATATATATATATATAATATATATATATATATATATATATATATACATATATATACACCATGTATATATAAAATCAGGTGATGGTCATGGTAAGGTCGCCCTCACCTCACTCTCTCATAGTTCCTCATCATAAGTATGGATGTATTTAGAAGACCACTCCAAACTAAATCAACTAACATGTATAAAATTACTATCAGTCATTCACGGAGCGAAGGAGGGGGTTGGAGGGTGTAATGCAGGAGTTTATTAATGCCATCACATTGCAGATCACAGTACACACAGAAGTCAGGACCGAACTGTCTTCCCCTCACAAAACTAGGGGTATTTATACCCGAAAAAGACCCTCAGGCCATGCCCCAGGCATGGCGCGAAAAGAAGATATGTAAAATAAGTGTTGGACTACCAACCCGATAGTCCGGCAGTCCAAACAAGCCAACGACCCAAACAACCGTGAAAAGAGAGGGAGAGAAAAAACACTATCAAACGACCATTACTCCCGTCAGGGGCTATTGTGACACTTTGGAAGGAAAGGATACATAGGAAAACTGGTAATGTACAATTTACGCGAAAACTGTACATTTCGGGCTGTAAATATCTACGGTATGGGACTTGGGAAATAAATAAATCTTTTATTTTTCTCGGAGACTTCAACACCATCCAAGTAACGAGCCTTGGTTTAAAATACGTTCGTTGGTTATTTTTATAACCATGTTCATATTATTTCTTAACACTGCCCGCCTCGTTGGTGGAAGCGGAGCCCGGGACGTCTCATCCAAGTCAATGGCAGCATCGCACAGTTCCCCACGTCCTTTGTTCCGTGGTAGAGAAGGCAGGCATGTGGCATGGTAAAGACCCGGCCTCAACCACTCGGCGCCCGAGGACGATGTAAGTCCAGGCGAGATCGACCTTAGAATCGGCGAGTGCGCAGCCGTACACTACAATTATTATCTAGATTATCATCATTATTATCGTTATCATCATTACCATCATTATCATCATCATTATCATCATTATTGCAATTATTATCATCATTATTGCAATTATTATCATTATTATTGCAATTATTGCAGTTTTAATATATAGTTTTACAACTATGCTAATAACAATAATAATAACAATAATAACGTTTTTATAATAATTATTTATATCATTCTTTTAATTAACATCGTTATTACTGTAATTGTTGCTGTTATAAAAATTGTTTTTGCAATTATACTACTAGTAAAAAGAATAATAATGATAATAATAACAATAATAATATTAATAACAATATTATAACGATTAGTATTATTATTCTTATACTTATTATTACTATTATTGTCATGATTAATAGAATTCTGGTAATTATTATCATTATTACCCTAATAATTGCCAAAATCATGAAATGAATGGAAAAAACGTCATTTTGGAGTTCACTCTCAAAAGGCTATATTTCGCTAGATTTTGCCGCTTTTTCGACTTTTGAGATTTTTTTTCTTTTACCTGTTTTTGTTTATATATGGACACAATTCCTGTTATTATCATCATTATTATCATGATTATCAACATTATTATCGTTATCATCATCATTATCATCATTATCATCATTATCATTATTGTCATCATTATCATCATCATTATCATCATTTTTGCAATTATTATCATCATTATTGCAATTATTATCATTATTATTGCAAATTATTGCAGTTATAATATATAGTTTTAACACTATACTAATAACAACTCCAATAATAATAGTAATAACAATAATAATAACAATAATAACGTTTTTATAATTATTATTGTACTTATTATTACTATTATTGTTATTATTATAGTTGTAATATATTTTTTGGCAATATACTAATAATTAAAGTAAAACTAATAATAATAATAATAATGATAATAACAATAATTATATCTATAAAAATAACAATAACAGTAATAAAATATTGATAATAATAATAATAAAAGTAATAATATTAATAATCATCAAATGTTATCCAAATTCTCTTTATTCTCACTTTTATCATCATTATTTTCATGATTAATAGAATTCTGGTAATTATTATCATTATTACCAAAACATTACAAAATCATCAAATGAATGGAAAAACGTCATTTTTTGGGGTATACTCTCAAAAGGCTATTTTTCGCCAGATTTTGCAGCTTTTTCGACTTTTGGGATTTTTTTTTTATTTACCTGTTTTTCATTATATATGGTCAACAATTCCTGTTTTATCTCTTATCATCATCATATCATCATTATTGCAATTATCATCATTATTGTATTATATCATTATTATTGCAATTATTGCAGTTATATATATTTTACAACTATATTAATAAAAAACTACAATAATAATAGTAATAGCCATA
>NC_051402.1:27388367-27400867 GCF_015228065.2 Penaeus monodon | reverse complement strand
TAGTTTTAACACTATACTAATAACAACTCCAATAATAATAGTAATAACAATAATAATAACAATAATAACGTTTTTATAATAATAATTTATATCATTCTTTTAATTAACATCATTATTACTGTAATTATTACTGTTATAATAATTATTTTTGCAATTATACTAACAGCAAAAAGAATAATAATGATAATAATAACAATAAAAATATCAATAACAATATTATAACGATTATTATAATTATTATTGTACTTATTATTACTATTATTGTTATTATTATAGTTGTAATATATTTTTTGGCAATAATACTAATAATTAAAGTAATACTACTAATAATAATAATAATGATAATAATAATAATAATAATAATAATAACAATAATATTGATAATAATAATAATAATAGTAATAATATTAATAATCATCAAATGTTATCCAAATTCTCTTTATTCTCACTTTTATCATCATTATTTTCATGATTAATAGAATTCTGGTAATTATTATCATTATTACCAAAACCATTACAAAATCATCAAATGAATGGAAAAAACGTCATTTTGGAGTATACTCTCAAAAGGCTATTTTTCGCCAGATTTTGCAGCTTTTTCGACTTTTGGGATTTTTTTTCATTTACCTGTTTTTCATTATATATGGTCACAATTCCTGTTATTATCATCATTATCATCATCATTATCATCATTATTGCAATTATTATCATCATTATTGTAATTATTATCATTATTATTGCAATTATTGCAGTTATAATATATAATTTTACAACTATATTAATAAAAACTACAATAATAATAGTAATAGCCATAATAATAACAATAATAACGTTTTTATAATAATTATTTATATCATTCTTTTAGTTATCATCGTTATTAGTGTTATAATTATCATTTTTGAATTATACTACTAGCAAAAATAATAATAATGATAATAATAACAATAATAATATTAATAACAATATTATAGCGATTATTATTATTATTATTATTATTATTATTATTATTACTATTATTGTTATTATTACAGTTATAATATATTTTTTGGCAATAATACTAATAATTAATGTAATAATAATAATAAGAAGAAGAAGAAGAAGAAGAAGAAAAATAATATTGATAATAATAATGATAATAATAATAATATTAATAATTATCAAATGTTATCCAAATTCTCTTCATTCTCACTTTTATCATCATTATTGTCATGATTAATAGAATTCTTGTAATTATTATCATTATTACCCTAATAATTGCCAAAATCATCAAATGGATGGAAAAAACGTCGTTTTGGAGTATACTCTCAAAAGGCTATATTTCGCTAGATTTTGCCGCTTTCTCGACTTTTGGGATTTTTTCTTTTACCTGTTTTTGATTATATATGGACACAATTCCTGTTATTATCATCATTATTATCATGATTATCATCATTATTATCGTTATCATCATCATTATCATCATTACCATCATTATTATCATCATTATTGCAATTCTTATCATCATTATTGCAATTATTATCATTATTATTGCAATTATTGCAGTTATAATATATAATATTACAACTATACTAATAAAAACTACAATAGTAATAGTAATAACAATAATAATAACAATAATAACGTTTTTATAATAATTATTTATATCATTCTTTTAATTAACATTGTTATTACTGTAATTATTACTGTTATAATAATCATTTTTGCAATTATACTACTAGTAAAAAGAATAATAATGATAATAATAACAATGATAATATTAATAACAATATTATAATGATTATTATTATTATTATTATTATTATTATTATTATTACTATTATTGTTATCATTACAGTTATAATATATTTTTGGGCAATAATACTAATAATTAAAGTAATGATAATAATGATAATAATAATAATAATAATAATAATAATAATAATAATATTGATAATAATAACAATAATATTGATAATAATAATGATAATAGCAATAATATTAATAATCATCAAATGTTATCCAAATTCTCTTTATTCTCACTTTTATCATTATTGTCATGATTAATAGAATTCTGGTAATTATTATCATTATTACCCTAATAATTGCCAAAATCATCAAATGAAAGGAAAAAACGTCATTTTGGAGTGTACTCTCAAAAGACTAGATTTCGCTAGATTTTGCCGCTTTTTCGACTTTTGGGATTTTTTTTCTTTTACCTGTTTTTGATTATATATGGACACAATTCCTGTTATTATCATGATTATCATCATTATTATCGTTATCATCATCATCATCATTATCATCATCGTTATCATCATTATCGCAATTATTATCATCATTATTGAAATTATTATCATTATTATTGCAATTATTGCAGTTATAATATATAGTTTTACAACTATGCTAATAACAACTACAATAATAATAGTAATGCTACGCCAGTGGGTCTTTGTCTCTGTGCGAAACATGTGTTAACATGAAAAGGATGACCTGGGTATGTGTTAACATGAAAAGGATCCTGGGCAAACATGACACAACTGGCTGTGAGCGGAGGGGCGGAGGAACAAGCAAGAGAGAGACGGAGTTGGGTGCTGCTCCTGTAAAGACCTCGTGTGTGCCCTTGTGACTTGATAAACTTGGTGTTGCCCTGTTATAAGCTGTATCGTGCGGTGTGACATGCTGGTTTCCCCCGTATTGTGCCTATAGAAAAGTGTACGGTTACGACAGGGCAGGGTACGAAATAAACACAAAATGACAGTCTTTCCTTTATTTACACAAGTTATTTACCCGTGCACTTTTCTATAGGCACAATACAGGGGGAAACCAGCATGTCACAGCTTATAACAGGGCAACACAAAGTTTATCAGGTCACAAGGGCACACACGAGGTCTTCACAGGAGCAGCACCCAACTGCGTCTCTCTTGGCTTGTTCCTCCCTCCTCCACTCACAGCCAGTTGCGTCATGTTTGCCCAGGTCCCTTCATGTTAACACATGCCCAGGTCATCCTTTTCATGTTAACACATGTTTCGCACAGAGACAAAGACCCACTGACATACCTAAACCTGAAACAAACTACAGAAAATTTAAATAAAATTAGTCCTCAGGAACAAACAAAATTCTTTCAAACAAAAGTAACCGTAATTGAAAATCAGTTCTCAGAAACACAAAAATCTTTCATCCAGCGTGGCTTTCTTCGCTCTCGCTGGGGTCGCTCTGGAGGAGGTGTGGGCGGTGGTAGATTGGCAGTGGCACCCAGAGGGGTATCTCCTGTCCCAAGACCTGGCTCATGGTCACCATTGACGTCTGTTGCATCGCCCTCACCGTCCAAATGCTCGTCCTCATCTCGGTCAGCGTCTGCCACGTCCTCATCGCCGCTACTAGGGCTAACGTCATCTTTTTCACGATGGCCCCAGGAGTAGCTTCCTGGCCCATGGTAACGCCACAGCCGGTCCACGTGGACAACCGACGGTCGTTTTTGCCCTCTGCGAATTCGATAGGTGACATCAGAGAGGGCCGCTACCACTGTGTATGGCCCTTCCCAGGGGCTCTGTAGCTTCGGCGAGAGCCCTCGCTTCCGACGCGGGTTATGCAGCCACACTCTGTCACCTATGTTGTACCTCACTTCCCTCATGCGCCGGTCATAGGTCTCCTTCATGGCATGGCCGGCTACCTTGAGCTTACCACGCACACGTCGGTGCACCTCCGCCAGGTTCGCGGCGATCCAGTGCGCCAAGTCCTCGAGGAAGTCAGGCAACGGCCCCACACCAACCAACTCCTTGTTCCCCGACGACTCTTCTGGCCGCTCCACTTCCTCACAAGTGCCCAGCTTTGCACCAGCTGGCACCTTCAGGTCCTTATTAGAGGAGTTAGCTACCAACACTGTAACTAACCCCTCCCCTGGTCCAACAAGGCTCCACCCAACCGCTACGCCATCAGCCAGTTGCAGGTTTTGAATGGGCTCCACGAGGCCCTCTACTCCACGCATCACTCTTGACAGTCGGCACCTGATTCTAGACTCTGTCCTGGGGGCAAGGTGCAGTCGCTCAGCCGTAACTACCTCTGCACAGCCAACCTCTGGAAGCAAGGGCACATCTTCACCGTGCACCCTCACCAGCTTCCGTCCAAGGTCGACACACGCCTTACTCTGCGTCAGGTAGTCAAGGCCCAGCAAGCAGTGCTCGTCCAGATCGGCCACATACACCGGCAGCCGCTGCACCGTGCTGCCCATGCCAATACGAGCCTCCACTGGTCCCTTGAGCTGCACACAATGCCCCGTGACACCACACAGTCTCTGTGGTGCGTCTGGAAGTCGCATAGTGGCCAACATATCAGGCCGCACTAGGGTCTTCTCAGCCCCAGTGTCCACTGTCAGGCGGCATGGCTTCCCATCTATTGAGCCCTCCACCTGCATCGTGCTGGTTCGACGGCAGCTTACCCAAGTCGGGGCCCGGGAACCGAGGACGGCTGAGTTTCGGCCCCCTTCTCCAGCCTGTCCGAGTTTTCCGCCTGTACCACTTCCTTAGCCTTAGGACATGCACTTGGATGGTGACCATACCTGCCACAGTCCTTGCAGCACTGCTGGAAGGCATCAGAATCCGTCCGGTTGAGAGGACGTGTTCTCCGCTCCCTCTGACACTGACTACGTCTGTGCCCTACCTCTCCGCAGCCCCAACACAAGCCTTGGAAAGTGCTCGGGCTCACCTTCCTCAATGCTACCTTCTTCACTTTAGCTTTCCGGCCCCGGAGGTCACGGCGGGGCTGAGCAGCTGGCCCTAGGCCAGTGGTTGCCTTCAGGAAGGCCTCAAACTCCAAGGCCCTCGCCAGCGCCACCTGCAGGTCCTCACGGTGTGCCTGCTTGACGTAGATTTGCAGCTGCTGATCCTGCAAAGCATCAACAAAGAAATCGCGGGCCAGGACCACGATCATCTCTTCTGTAGTTGCAGGGTACGACCTCCTTACCAGCGCCTCCACATCCTGCGCCAGCTGGGACAGTGTCTCGCCACGCTCACGAGTCCGCTTCTTCAAGCGGGCCCGATATACCTCGGCCTGGTGGTGGTGCCCGAAACGGCGTTTCAAAGCCTCCGCCACGCTGGTGTAAGAGGCATGTTGGGATGGCAGCAGATGGCCCAACACTTCCACCGCGGGGCCCCTTGGCGCTCTTACCAGCTGCAGGGCCTTCTCTTCCTGGCTCCAGCCCTGGTCAGATGCCAGCATTTCAAATTGGGCGACATATGCCTCCCAGGCCACCTTCCCGTCGTACTCAGCTGGCTTACGCTTCACAGAATGTCTGGAGGCCGAGGGGCTACGGGGTGGAGAACGCGTGCCGTGAACTAACACGCCCGGGGGGAGGAAGGGGGTGAGGGAGGCAACGAGGCGGGTTGACCGGGTCCGAGTTTGCCGCCACCTATACCCAAGGGAGCGGTTCCGATGGGTCCCCAGCCTTCTGAGGCGACCACTGGCTCCGACACGACGCTGCGAGGCCCGGGGGTTTCTTGCCACGGACCCCAGGCAGACCCCAGTAAATCTGACACTCTGGCATCTGTTGCCAGAACCTCGTCTGCCTTCTCTGCTTGCAACGTTACTACCTCGTGACGCCGCCTTTCCTCCTTCACTTCCTCCCTCAGGCCCTGAACCTCGCCCTTCAGAGTCTGCACCTCCTCCATCAGTTCACTCTTCACGCTGTTGCAGGCCTTGTCGGTGCACTGCTGAGTTTCCATCTTCACAGATGCAAGATTGCTCTGTAGCACCTCAACAAGTTTGCAGAACTGTTCCTTTGCCTTCCTTGCCTGCATCTCGACGATATGGTGCGCCTGCTCGTGTGCCCTCTGTGCCTGCTCTTCTGCCCTTTGTGTCATTTCCTCCCTCATACCGGCCAGCATGGCAGTGATCAGGTCCATCTGGCTCGGCTTCACCTCACTCGTGCCTGCCTAAGTCATACCCTCCTCTCTCACACGGCTGCCGCCATCTTTGGACGACATGATAAATATCACAAATCCAACTCCTGACACCTTTTGTTACGCCGGCCGCCTCGTCTCTCTGCCACCAACACAAGGCAGGCTAGGCAGACGGCGTGCTATTCACAGGGTCGTGGACACTGAACAGTTCCAAGAGGCACCGACCACCACAGCATCCCAGAACAACATGAGGGGAAACGCCAAGTGGCGAGGCAGGGCACGAAATAAACACAAAATGACAGTCTTTCCTTTATTTACACAAGTTATTTACCCGTACAATTTTCTATAGGCACAATACAGGGGGAAACCAGCATGTCACAGCTTATAACAGGGCAACACAAAGTTTATCAGGTCACAAGGGCACACACGAGGTATTCACAGAAGCAGCCCCCAACTGCGTCTCTCTTGGCTTGTTCCTCCCCTCCTCCACTCACAGCCAGTTCCGTCATATTTGCCCAGGTCCCTTCGTGTTAACACATGCCCAGGTCATCCTTTTCATATTAACACATGTTTCACACAGAGACAAAGACCCACTGACGTAGCATTATCATCATCATTATCATCATTATTGCAATTATTATCATCATTATTGCAATTATTATCATTATTATAGCAATTATTGCAGTTATAATATATAGTTTTACAACTATACTAATAACAACTACAATAATAATAGTAATAACAATAATAATAACAATAATAACGTTTTTATAATAATTATTTATATAATTCTTTTAATTAACATCGTTATTACTGTAATTATTACTGTTATAAAAATTATTTTTGCAATTATACTACTAGTAAAAAGAATAATAATGATAATAATAACAATAATAATATTAATAACAATATTATAATGATTATTATTATTATTATACTTATTATTACTATTGTTGTTATTATTACAGTTATAATATATTTTTTGGCAATAAAACTAATAATTACAGTAATAATAATAATAATAATAATAATAATAATAATAATAATAATAATAATAATAACAATAATGATAATAATAACAATAATATTGATAATAATAATGATAATAGTAATGATATTAATAATCATCAAATGTTATCCAAATTCTCTTTATTCTCACTTTTATCATCATTATTATCATGATTAATAGAATTCTGGTAATCATTATCATTACCCTAAAAATTGCCAAAATCATCAAATGAATGGAAAAAAACGTCATTTTGGAGTATACTCTCAAAAGGCTAGATTTTGCCGCTTTTTCGACTTTTGGGATTTTTATTCTTTTACCTGTTTTTTATTATATATGGACACAATTCCTGTTATTATCATCATTATTATCATGATTATCATCATTATTATCGTTATCATCATCATTATCATCAATATTGCAATTATTATCATTATTATTGCAATTATTGCAGTTATAATATATAGTTTTACAACTATACTAATAACAACTACAATAATAATAGTAATAACAATAATAATAACAATAATAACGTTTTTATTATAATTTTTTATATCATTCTTTTAATAAACATCGTTATTACTGTAATTATTACTGTTATAATAATTACTGTTATAATAATTATTCTACTAGTAAAAAGAACAATAATGATAATAATAACAATAATAATATTAGTAACAATATTATAGCGAATAATATTATT
The DNA here is from genome assembly GCF_015228065.2 of Penaeus monodon. NCBI lineage: Eukaryota > Metazoa > Arthropoda > Malacostraca > Decapoda > Penaeidae > Penaeus > Penaeus monodon. The sequence goes on along the minus strand of NC_051402.1, from coordinate 27,393,284 downwards.
ATTATTATACTTATTATTACTATTATTGTTATTATTACAGTTATAATATATTTTTTGGCAATAATACCAATAATTAAAGTAATAACAATAATAATAATAATGATAATAATAATGATAATAGTAATAATAATAACAATAATAATAATAATAATAATAATAACAATAATAATAACAATAATATTGATAATAATAATTATAATAGTAATAATATTAATAATCATCAAATATCCAAATTCTCTTTATTCTCACTTTTATCATCATTATTGTCATGATTAATAGAATTCTGGTAATTATTATCATTATTACCCTAATCATTGCCAAAATCATCAAATGAATGGAAAAAACGTCAATTTGGAGTATACTCTCTAAATCCTATATTTCGCTAGATTTTGCCGCTTTTTCGACTTTTGGGATTTTTTTTCTTTTACCTGTTTTTCATTATATATGGACACAATTACTGTTATTATATTTATTATTATCATGATTATCATCATTATTATCGTTATCAACGTCATTATCATCATTATACTCATTATCATCATCATTATCATCATTTTTCCAATTATTATCATCATTATTGCAATTATTATCATTATTATTGCAATTATTGCAGTTATAATATATAGTTTTAACACTATACTAATAACAACTACAATAATAATAGTAATAACAATAATAACGTTTGTATAATAATTATTTATATCATTCTTTTATAAACATCGTTATTACTGTAATTATTACTGATATAATAATTATTTTTGCAATTATACTACTAGTAAAAAGAATAGGAATAATAATAATAACAATAATAATATTAATAGAAATATTATAACGATTATTATTATTATTATACTTGTTATTACTATTATTGTTATCATTACAGTTATAAAATATTTTTTTGCAATAATACGAATAATTAAAGTAATAATAATAATAATAATAATAATAATAATAATAATAATAATAACAATAATATTGATAATAATAATGATAATAGTAATATTATGAATAATCATTAGATGTTATCCAAATTCTCTTTATTCTCACTTTTATCATCATTATTGTCATGATTAATAGAATTCTGATAATTATTATCATTATTACCCTAATAATTTCCAAAATCGTCAAATCAATGGAAAAAACGTCATTTTGGAGTTTCCTCTCAAAAGGCTATATTTCGCTAGATTTAGCCGCATTTTCGATTTTTTGATTTTTTTTCTTTTTCCTGTTTTTGATTATAAATGGACACAATTCCTGTTATTATCATAATTATTATCATGATTATCATCATTATTATCGTTATCATCATCATTATCATCATCATTATCATCATTATTGCAATTATTATCATCATTATTGCAATTATTATCATTATTAATGCAATTATTGCTATTTTACAACTATACTAATAATAACTACAATAATAATAGTAATAACAATAATGATGTTTTTATAAAAATTATTAATATCATTCTTTTAATTAACATCGTTATTACTGTAATTATTACTGTTATAATAATTATTTTTGCAATTATACTACTAGTAAAAAGAATAATAATGATAATAATAACAATAATAATATCAATAACAATATTATAACGATTATTATTATTATCATTATACTTATTATTACTATTATTGTTATTATTACAGTTATAATATATTTTTTTGGCAATAATACTAATTATTAAAGTAATAATAATAATAATAATAACAATAATAATAATAATAATGATAATAACAATATTGATAATAATAATGATAATAGTAATAATATTAATAATCATCAAATGTTATCCAAATTCCCTTTATTCTCACTTTTATCATCATTATTGTCATGATTAATAGAATTCCGATAATTATTATCATTATTACCCTAATAATTACCAAAATAATCAAATGAATGGAAAAAAACGTCATTTTGGAGTATATTCTCTAAAGGCTATATTTCGCTAGATTTTGCCGCTTTTACGACTTTTGGGATTTTTTTTTTTCTTTTACCTGTTTTTGATTATATATGGACAAAATTCTTGTTATTATCATCATTATTATCATGATTATCATCATCATTATCGTTATAATCATCATTATCATCATTATCATCATTATCATCATCATTATCATCATTATTGCAATTATTATCATCATTATTACAATTATTGCAGTTATAATACATAGTTTTACAACTTTACTAATAACAACTACAATAATGATAGTAATAACAATAATAATAACAATAATAACATTTTCATAATAATTTTTTATATCATTCTTTTATTCATCATCGTTATTAGTGTAATTATTACTGTTATAATTATTATTTTTGCAATTATTCTACTAGTAAAAAGAATAATAATGATAATAGTAACAATAATAATATTAATAACAATATTATAACGATTATTATTATTATTATTATACTTTTTATTACTATCATTGTTATTATTACAGTTATAATATATTTTTTGGCAATGATAATAATAATTGAAGTAATAATAATAACAATGAAAATAATAATACTAATAATAATAATAATGATAATAATAATAACATTAATATTGATAATAATAATGATAATAGTAATAATATTAATAATCATAAAATGTTAGCCAAATTCTCTTTATTCTCACTTTTATCATCATTATTGTTATGATCAATAGAATTCAGGTAATTATTATCATTATTACCCTAATATTTTCCAAAATCATCAAACGAATGGAAAAAACGTCATTTTCGAGTATACTCTCAAAAGGCTATATTTCGCTAGATTTTGCGGCTTTTTCGACTTTTGGGATTTTTTTTTCTTTTACCTGTTTTTGACTATATATGGACACAATTCCGTTTATTATCATTATTATTATCATGATTATCATCATTATTATCGTTATCATCATCATTATCATAATCATTGTCATCATTATTGCAATTATTATAATCATTATTGCAATTATTACCATTATTAATGCAATTATTGCAGTTATAATATATAGTTTTACAAATATACTAAAATAACTACAATAATAATAGTAATAACAATAATAACGTTTTCATAATAATCATTTATATAATTCTTTTCATTAACATCGTTATTACTGTAATTATTACTGTTATAATAATTATTTTTGCAATTATACTACTAGTAAAAAGAATAGTAATGATAATAATAACAATAATAATATTAATAACAATATTATAACGATTAGTATTATTATTACTATACTTATTATTACTATTATTGTTATTATTACAGTTATAATATATTTTTTGGCAATAATACTAATAATTAAAGTAATAATAATAATGATAATGATAATAATAATAATAATAATAATAATAATAACAATAATATTGATAATAATAATGATAATAGTAATAATATTAATAATCATCAAATGTTATCCAAATTCTTTTTATTCTCACTTTTATCATCATTATTGTCATGAATAATAGAATTCTGGTAATTATTATCATTATTACCCTAATAATTCCCAAAATCATCAAATGAATGGAAAAAACGTCATTTTGGAGTATACTCTCTAAAGGCTATATTTCACTATATTTTTTCCGCTTTTTCGACTTTTGGGATTTTTTTTCTTTTACCTGTTTTTGATTATATATGGACACAATTCCTGTTATTGTCATCATTATCATGATTATGATCATTATTATCGTTATCATCATTATCATCATCATTATCATCATTATTGCAATTATTATCATCATTATTGCAATTATTGCAGTTATATAGTTTTACAACATACTAATAACAACTACAATAATAATAGTAATAACAATAATAATAACAACAATAACGTTTTTATAATAATTATTTATATCATTCTTTTAATTAACATCGTTATTACTGTAATTATTACTGTTATAATGATTTTTTTTGCATTTATACTAATAGTAAAAAAAATAATAACGATAATAATAATAATGATAATAAAATTAATAACAATATTATAATGATTATTATTATTATTTTTATACTTATTATAACTATTATTGTTATTATTTCAGTTATAATAAATATTTTGGCAATAATACTAAAAATTAAAGTAATAATAATAATGATAATAATACTAATTATAATGATAATAATAATAATAATAACAATAATATTGATAATATTAATGATAAAGGTAATAATATTAATAATCATCAAATGTTCTCCAAATTCTCGTTATTCTCACTTTTATCATCATTATTATCATGATTAATAGAATTCATGTAATTATTATTATTATTACCCTATTAATTGCCAAAATCATCAAATGAATGGAAAAAAATGTCATTTTCGAGTATTCTCTCAAAAGGCTATATTACACTAGATTTTTCCGCTTTTTCGACTTTTGGGATTTTTTTTCTTTTACCTATTTTTGATTATATATGGACACATTTCCTGTTATTATCATCATTATTTTCATGATAATCATCATTATTATCGTTATCATCATCATTATCATCATTATCATCATTATTGCAATTATTATCATTATTATTGCAATTATTGCAGTTATAATATATAGTTTTACAACTCTACTAATAAGAACTGCAACAATAATAGTAATAACAATAATAATAATAATAACGTTTTTATAATAATTATTTATAGCGTTCTTTTAATTAACATCGTTAATACTGTAATTATTACTGTTATAATAATTATTTTTGCAATTATACTACTAGTAAAAAGAATAATAATGATAATAATAACAATAATAATATTAACAACAATATTATAACGATTAGTATTATTATTATTATACTATTATACTTTGTATATTACAGTTATATTATTTTTGGCATATTACTCTACTACTACTATACTATTACAATAATAATATATAGTTATTATTACAGTTATAATAATTTTATTAAAATGGAATATATATAAATTATATACTTACATTA
>NC_051402.1:27353567-27388267 GCF_015228065.2 Penaeus monodon | reverse complement strand
CCCCGGAAACTGGGGTCCCTTGAAAAGTATTCAAGCAGTCCCTGACATAACATGCATGTCAGCTTCTTCTTGGTTGATGCAGATAGAAATTTCTTGATGGACATTGCTCTCTTCTGCCAAGTTTTATTCTTCATGTCCATGTATCTATCAAACACAACTCGACCCTCATCATAGCAGGCCATCATCTTTTCAATGCATTTGTTGAATGCATCCTGAAGATCTGACAGCATGGTTAGTGTTTTTTTCATACTCTGAAGCACACCTATGGCATCACCTATCAGAACACTGACTGAAGAAACTTCCTCTTGCACCTAGTCTGGCTGTGAGGCAACTTCAATCGGCTCTGCTGTGGCATCTACAACTGCATGCATCAGACTGGCTTTGTCTGTTGGGATGTACATCAACAAGTTTACAATGACATGTCCAAGGGTTCTGGTTAGATATTGGTTGCAAGAACAACCAATATCTAGCCCATAAATCTTCTTTTGTCTTAAATTTTGGGAATACTTGATCAATACTAGAATGCCTGAAAGTAAATGAAAAAGGGAGGAATTAATGTATATACTAAGAGAATGATTACCATGCATGAAGCCTTAGTTTTGCAAAAACGAAATAAGAGATGCCTTCAGAATGGTCTGTAACTGCAATAAAGAGGTTATTTGTCACTGGATGCCACTGGATACTTGTAAAATTGAAGCTTTATTGGCTGAAAAGATAGCAAGGATCTGGTGAGGAATGTAATGATCACTTCGACATGGGCAGTCCAGTTGGTCCTAATGTGGAGAGACCTCCCACCTGCTAACCCCCCTAACGGAAGCTGCCTTGCCGCGGTGGGGGGGGCTTGAGGTTCCAATGATCTGGTGAGCCGGACCAGAGGGCTACCCATACTGGAGGGGTCACCAGTGACGGATGAGGCAAAATGGCTTACTGGTGCACCAAGGCCTATGAGAGGGGATGGTGTACACACCCCTGGTTCATTCCATTTTGGACCAGGGAGAACTCTCCCACGTGTGTTTGCCGTGCGTGGCATCCCGTATTACCAGGAGACAGGAGTCCTGGAGGTTGAGCGATGCTGCACGCTGCACCCTGCAGCTAGCAACACACCTCTTTGGTCCTTTATTCTGGTTAGATGGGTGGCTTGATCAAGGCCCGGTCAAGTCAATCGGCTGGTCAAATATGGCTAAGGTCAAGCAGGCACTATTCAGTCAGTAGCGCATAGGTCCCGCAACTGCCATCAGTACTGTAATAGTGGCTGCGTATATTTCCTCATTACTCCTGTGGCTGTTGGGAGATTTTGAACCCCAACTATAGCTTCCCCTCGTTGGAATCCATGGTGGGTGGGGGGGTGAGAAAATGAAGAATTCAAATTTGTATGAGTACTACAAATTTACAAAGATCTAGCTCTCTCCCTGACGACCTATGCAATCCCTCGACCATTCCCTCTGGAACATCACACGTTGTCACTCTGGAACCTTTCCAGCTTCTAAAGGGCAAGAATGGGAATCGTAATGGTTCCCGGGCTCCCAAACCAGTTAAGAAGGGGAAAAGTCCTCCTCAATCCATTAAGGAAATCTTACCTGGTAAATATGAAAGCATTTCATATAGTAAATACCTAGTAGTGAAGACCATTGATGGTGTATCAATCATGGATCTTGACATTTTTGAAGTTCATCAGAAAATAGTTGAAGTATGTCAACGTGATCCTCGCATCACCCCACAGCGAGATGGTAGTCTGATAGTTGAGGTTTCGTCACCAGACGAGAGTGACCGTCTGCGTGCGATATGCAACATTCCTGGGGTTCAAGTTTCATGTTCTCCTCACAAAACCCTCAATCAGTGTAAGGGAATTGTCTTTTCCCGAGACCTGATGAGGTATTCTGAGGAGAAACTGTTGGAGGAACTAGAGAATTTTAATGTAGTGGCAGTAAAACGTTTTAGGAAGAAAGTTGATGGTTTGGAACAGTCGACACCAGCTCTTCTTCTAACTTTTAACACATTAGTCCTTCCAGAATCGGTTAAGTTAGCATGGTACCACCTCAAGATAAAGCCCAACCCTATGCGGTGCTTCCACTGCCAAGGTTATGGGCTTGGAGCCAAATCTTGCCGTTTTAAAGAAAATGGACAACCAAGAGTATGTGTAAAGTGTGGTACAACAGGTCATCAAGGAGATGACAACTGTCCAGGTCCAATATGCTGTTACCACTGCAAAGAAGCTCATGAAGCTTCTTCAAAGCAATGTAAAAGGTTCAAATTTGAAAAGGAAATATTGGTAATAAGGAGCAAGGAGAAAGTTTTCCAGAAGCAAAGCGACGTGCCCGTGTGCTGTTTGCACAGCCAGGTAGATCCTTTGCTTTGGTTCTAGCCCATCCTCCTTCCCACCAACCCATTGCCCTCCAATGATTCTTATAGCACACACTCTGCCACTTCCTCTAAACCTCAGTCCCAAATTGCTGACACTGCCTCTGGTGAGTTGTTCCACCAGAAACGGAGTAGGAGTGAGGGGTCTATTGAGGAGACTCCTCCTCCCAAAGTAAGGTCTTTGGAGCCATCAGGCAAGGCTCCAGAGGCCTCAACGGTGACAGCTCCGGCTGCCACCACATCCACAGGAGCCTCTGCTGCTAGGCAGAATGCCCCTGAAGTAAAAGCTCAGGTCCGTCCTTTGCCCAGGCAAAGAAATCCTGAACCTGTCCAAGGGAAACCTGTGGAAACTAGTTCCACAGGTCAACAAATATTAAAAAGGTACTCCCAGGATCCTGGAAAGGGACAGCCTAAAGGTGTGAGGCAAACCTTGACCACAGGTGCTGCCAAACACCTTATGAAGAAATAATATAAAGAACTGGATACCCTAATCCAATGGAACTGTCAGGGAATTCATGCAAAATGGGAAGAACTGCAACATCTGATAGCTTCATGTAACCCAGTTTGTGTTTGCCTACAAGAGATTATGACCAGGGAAATTCGTCCATTTTCCTGAGAGGATTCCAAGTTCAAGCCCATTATGGAACCTTTGACAATGGACCTCATGGAGGAGTAGCAGTAATGGTACATCAAGATATTCCCTTCCAGGCCATCCACCTGCAGACAACACTGCAGGTGAAGGCTGTGAGAATAGGCTTGACACGACCTTACACTGTTGCATCCATCTACCTTCCTCCACATAATCTGATCATTAATGATTTGGAAGATCTACTTGGGCAGTTGCTACATCCATTTCTACTCTTGGGAGATTTCAATGGTCGGCATCACCTCTGGGGAGACACTTTGTGCAACCCTCGAGGAAGGGCCTTGGAGTCCTTGTTCTTAAGAGTAGATGCAGTTTTACTGAACAGTGACACTCCCACACATTTCCAAATTCAAACTGCGAAATTCTCCAATATAGACCTATCAATAGGCTCACCTGATTCACAGTTAAACTTCACTTGGCAGGTCATGGAAGACTTGCATGGAAGTGACCACTTTCCAATACTTTTGGAGGAGGTGAATGGTATTCCAGCCAATGGAGTGCAGAGATGGCGAATTGAGCATGCGGACTGGAATCTTTTTAGATCAACTGCAGTATTGCAAGGATCTGTGAATGATTTCCAGTGTATTCAAGATGCTGTTAATCACCTCACATCACGAATTCACCTTGCAGCAGAAATATCCATTCCGAAAAGTAGCGGGCATTACCGTCGACCATGTACGATGGTGGTCTGATGAATGCCAACAAGATGTCAGAGCAAGAAAAGCTGCATTAAGGCAATTGAGACGACGCCCCAGCATTGTAACCTTGATCAATTACAGGAAGACCCAAGTCAAGGCCAGGCACGTGCTAAAGGAGGCTAGACGGACGTCGTGGAGACAGTATGTCTCATCGATTAACTCTGGAAAGAGCATATCCATGTCACAACCTGCTCTGAAGATAGATGGCATAATCATCACAGATAAAAAAGATGTTGCAAATGAGCTAGCTAAATCCATGGCAGAGATCTCTGGAGCATCTTACACTGCTCGATTCTCCACTCTTCGGGCGGAACAGGAACAACACCCAGTGTCGTTCTTCAGTAGGTCTGCAGCAGAACTTCCATACAACTTGACATTTTTGCGCAAGGATGGACTCTGCAGCTCTGCCGTAAGACTGCCCCAGGAAGTGACGATATTCCATACCAAATGATATCTCACTTACCAGAGAGCTCCCAGAAGTTCCTGTTAGACCTATTCAATAGGATCTATAGGGAGGGCACAGTGCCATCCACATGGAGAGAAGCTACAATCATTCCTGTTCCTAAACCTGGCAAAGATGCTTCTGCACCAGGAAATTACAGACCAATTTCCCTCACCAGCTGCATCTGCAAGCTGATGGAGAAAATGGTCAACTTCAGGTTGACATGGCTTCTGGAAAAAGAAAACTTGTTGACCCCATATCAATATGGGTTTAGAAAATTAAGATCAACCACAGGTGCACTTGTGAGGATGGAAACTGCTATACAGAATTCCTTCGCACTGCGTCGTCACATGATAGCAGTCTTCTTTGACCTTGAAAAGGCTTACGATACTACTTGGAAGCATGGCATACTCATGAAGCTGTATGACATTGGTTTAAGAGGAGCATTACCTACCTTCATACAAAGCTTCCTTGCTGACAGGAAGTTTAGAGTTCGGGTAGGAAACAGTTTCTCTAACCTGGAAGATCAGCTGAAAGGGGACCCATAAGGGAGTATCTTAAGTGTGACCCTGTTTGCCATTGCTATAAATGACATTGTAAAGGTCGTTCCAAGTGCTGTCTCATGTAATCTGTATGTGGATGACTTTACACTGTACTGCTCAGGAGGAAGCTTACAGGATGTGCAAGGACGCATGCAGACTGCAATAAATCAGGTTGTACAGTGGGCAACATATCATGGGTTCAAATTTTCTCCAAGCAATACCAAGGCTATGCATTTCCACAAACGAGGAAAGTTCCATCCTTCCCTCTATTTAGGAGCAAACCCACTGCAATTTGTCCAAGAGGTGAAGTACTTGGGTCTAATTTTTGACTCAAGACTTACATGGGTGCCTCACATCAAACAGTTAAAAGTGAAGGCTACAAAAGCACTTAGTATTTTGCGGGTTCTTTCACATTTATCTTGGGGTGCAGACCGCACAACGCTTCTACGGCTTTACCGAGCGCTTATTCGTAGTAAGCTTGACTATGGATGTGAAGCTTATTATCTGCAACTCCACTGTTCTCCGGATGTTGGACTCGGTTCATAATGAAGCTCTCAGAATCTGTACTGGGGCTTTCAGGTCTTCACCTGTGGAGTCCCTGTATGCTGAGAGTGGAGAGCCACCTCTTTCATTACACCGGGACTACATGAACCTGATTTACTACACGAGACTACAAAGGATTCCGGGATCTCCTACATCCAGATTGGTTTTCAACCCCCTTGAGGATAGCCGATCCTATGGTAGGAGAATGAGGAATCTTGTAGAAGAACTTAATTTAAGTCTCACTAAGGTTCTGGCTGTTGGAATTCCCCAATTCCCCCCTTGGACTAATCAAGTCGAGCTGGATTTGGTCGGAATTGAGAGAGAGATTTCTTCAGCACATTTCTAAGTACCAAGGATCGGACGCAATATATACAGATGGTTCGAAATCTGAAAATGGTGTGGGCTTTGCAGCAGTGAGCAGAAGGAAGACTGCATCTGGCAGTCTTTCTCTAGCAGCGTCGATCTTCACTGCAGAGTTACATGCCATCCCTGCAGCAGTTAAGATGACTAGAGATCTTATGAACCATTCTATTGTGATATATTGTGACTCTCGTAGTGCCTTGCAAGCAATCAAGAGCTTAAACTCATCACATCCAATAGTGAGGGAGGTTCAAGATTGGCTTGCACTGTGCTCTGTGTTGGGTGCCAGCGCATGTGGGTGTCAGCGCATGTGGGTGTCAGTGGGAATGACCGAGCTGATCAGAAGGCCAAGGCAGCTGCCGCTCAGCCTTGTGATGCTCGTTTTCCTCTCCCACACACCGACCTGAAACCCAGCATCAGGAGTTGTCGAAAAAGAGGAAAAATCTAGCGAGATATAAACTTTCAGAGTATACTCCAAAATGCCGTTTTTTCGATTTCAATAATGATTTTGGCGATTATTAGGGTAATAATGATAATGATTATCAGAATTGTATTAATCATGACAAGAATGATGACAAAAATGAGAATAAGGAGAATTTCATAAAAAAATCATAATAATAATAATAATAATCATTATTATTATTACTACTATTTCTATTATTATTATGACTTGTGTTATTATAACTATTACCAAAAAATGTATTATAACTGTAAAAATAACAGTAATAATGAAAGTAATGATAATAAGAATAATAATAGTTATTATAATAATGTTATTATTATTGTTGTTATTATTATCATTATTATTACTTTTATTATTAGTATAATTGCAAAAACACTTATTATAACTGTAATGCTTACAATAATAACGATAATAATTAAAAGAAAGATATAAGTAATTATTAGGAAATCGTTATAATTGATATTATTATTGTTATTACTATTATCATTGTTATGATTATTATTATGATTGAGAAAACATACATTATAACTGCAATAATTCAATAAAAATGATAATAATGATGATAATAATTGCAACAATGATGATAAAGATAATAATAATGATGATAACGATGATGAATTGATAGTGATGGTGATAATGAGTATAATAAGGATGATATTAAGAGTAATCGTGTCTATTTCTAATAAAGAAAGAAAAAAGAAAAAAATCCCGAAAGTCGAAAAACCGGGAAAATCTAGCGAAATCTAGCCTTTTCAGAGTTTTTTTTTCGATTTCACAGATCATTTTGGCAATTATTAGGGAAATAATGATAATAATTCAGCATTGTATTAATGAAAACAATAATGATAAAAATGAGAATAATGAGAATTTCGATAAAATTTCATTATTATAATAATAATAATAATAATAATAATAATAATAATAATAATAATAATAATAATAATAAATTATTATTATTGCTACACCAGTGGGTCTTTGTCTCTGTGCAAAACATGTGTTAACATGAAGGGACCTGGGAAAACATGATGCAACTGGCTGCGAGCGGAGGAGCGGAGGAACAAGCCAAGAGAGAGGCAGTTGGGTGCTGCTCCTGTGAAGACCTCGTGGTGCCCTTGTGACCTGATAAACTTTGTGTTGCCCTGTTATAAGCTGTATCGTGCAGTGTGACATGCTGGTGTCCCCCCTGTATTGTGCCTATAGAAAAGTGTACGGGTAAATAACTTGTGTAAATAAAGGAAAGACTGTCATTTTGTGTTTATTTCGTGCCCTGCCTCTCCAGGTGGCGTTTCCCCTCCTGGTGTTCTGGGGACGCTGTGGTGCTCGGTGCCTCTTGGAGCTGTTCAGTGTTCACGACCCTGTGGATAGCACGCCGTCTGCCTAGCCTGCCTTGTGTTGGTGGCAGAGAGACGTTAACATTATTATTATTGTTACTATTTTTTATTATCATTATGATTTTTATTATTTTTATTATTACCTGAAAATGTATTATAACTTTATTAATAACAATAATAATGATAGAAGTGATAATAATAATAATAATAGTTATTATAATAATAATATTATTATTATTACTATTATTACTATCATTATTATCACTTTTATTATTAGTATAATTGCAAAAACACTTATTATAACTATAATAATTGCAATAATAACGATAATAATTAAAAGAAAAATATAAATAATTATAATAAAATCGTTATTATTGATATTATTATTGTCATTACTATTATTAAAGTTGCAATTATTGTATAGTTAAAAAAACATATATTATAACTGCAATAATTCCAATAATAATGATAATAATGATGATAATGATGATAATATTTGCAATAATGATGATAAAGATAATAATGATGATAAAGATAATAATAATGATGATAAAGATAATGATAACGATGAAGATAACGATAGTAATGATGATTGTGTTAACAACAATTATGATAATAACAGTATCATGTCCATTTTCAATAAAAAAGGAAAAAGAAAAAGATCACAAAAAGTCGAAGAAGCAGCAAAATCTAGCGAAATATATCCTTTTGAGAGTATATTACAAAATGCCGTTTTTTCTATGTAAATGATGATTTTGGCAATTAATATGGTAACAATGATAATAATTATCAGAATTGTATTAATCATGACAATAATGATGATAAAGATAAGAATAATGAGAATTTCGATAAAATTTCATTATAATAAATTATGGTGTCGGTGTAGGTTTTACCTGCAAAAGGAGGTGTAAGGCGCTCCTTCCTTCCGATAGTCTTATGGGTCATCTTTGGGTAAGATGTAGTACCCATTTAGCCTCTCGATCAGGGTTACATGAAGCCATGACTTACAGGTGGTGGATGGTCGCTGAAAACGATCTTCAAATAATGAACCTAATGGTTTCAGCGATCGGAATACTGGGCAGATGAACTTCTGTTAGAAGTCAATGGCCAGCATTATCGTCTACGAAGTTAGATACTACAACTAAAGAAGGCAACGGGAAACCGCTTCAGTATTCTCCCTAGTTTAACTATGACAGATGAATCTCAACAGGAAAAATCATAAATGCATGAATGGGACCGTCACGTGATGGTGTCTCGCTCGGTAGGAAAGCTTACGAACATCAGGTAACTTCCGACCGTCATCAAGCTACTGCTGTAAAAACAACTCAAAAACCTTCAATTGATCTGAATTTACAGATTGGTACATGGAATGTAAGAACGCTTTTTACATTTGGTCAGCTTGCAAATATAAAATTGGAAATGGACAGATTGAACACTGATATACTTGGAATTTGCGAAACAAGATGGATTGGAAACAGACAGTTTTTCTCAGACAGCTATGTAATATATTTTTTACTCAGGTGGCGAAGTACATGCAAGAGGAGTGGCAATAGCAATAAAGAAAGAATTGACAAAATTAATACTCGGATGCTGGACTCTCTCCGATAGAGTAATGGTGCTAAAGCTCAAAGGCAAGAAATTTGATGTCAACATTATTCAAGCTTATGCACCAACTTCTATGTCAACTGAAGAAGAAATAGCCACCTTTTATGAACAACTAGACATGGCATACAAGACTTGTAAAAGTCAAGAAATAAAAATTTTAATGGGGGACTTCAATGCAAAAGTTGGTAGGGGTAAACACGAAACTTTTGCGGGTTCTTTTGGACTCGGAGAAAGAAACGATCGGGGAGATACTTTTATTCGATGGTGCGAGGAAAAAGACTTAGCCATAATGAACACTTGGTTTCAACACCACAATAGAAGATTATACACTTGGAAAAGTCCTGGTGATCAAAGCAGAAACCAGATCGACTACATCTGTATAAACCAAAGAATTAGAAATGGTATAAAGCAGTGCAAAACCATCCCTAGCGCTGACTGCAACAGCGACCATATTTTCTTAGTTGCCAAGATGGTCGTTCGACTGAAAAAAGATCAAAACTATAAGAAAGGAACCGAAGTTTGGTTTCAATTTATTAAAAACCAACAACAACATTGCAAATCAATTCAAGATAGTCACAAATAGATAAAACGAACTAACAATAGAAAAAACATCACAATGAAGACCCATGTGCAAAATGGAACCAACTGGAAGAAATACTAACTGAGACCGCAAGTATGGTTTTACCAAAATAGATAAATAAGCAAAACAGCCATGGATGACAACAGAAATACTAAATCTAATGAAACAAAGACGGAATTATAAAAACAGAAACAGCAGTAAAGAGTACATGAAAATTCATAAACTTATCAAACAGAAATGTGCTAAAGCCAAAGAAGAAATGGTAAACAAACAATGTGAGGAATTAGAAGATCTGGCAAATAAAAATCAACAACTATTGTACAATAAGATGAAAACTGCAAACACTTCCCTGAAAAACAAAAACGGAGATGTAATATTTGAGAAAAAACAAGTCCTAGACAGATGAGTAGAATACATTGGAGAGTTATTTAATGATAGTAGACCTGAAGTAACACCAGAAATATCCACAACAGAATTAACAGGAACAATTATATTAAAATCAGAAATTGAATCAGCTATCAAATCATTGCGAAATGGTAAAGCTACAGGGAATGATAAAATTTGTAAAGAAATGATTGAAGCTTGTGAAGATCTTGGGACAGAAAAGATTTTAGACTTGGCAAATAGTATATTTAACAGTGGTGTAATACCTAATCAAATGAAAGGGTCGGTTTTTATAACTATTCCAAAGAAAGGAGATCTATTAAACTGTAGCAATTATAGACTTATCAGCCTTATGAGTCATGTAACCAAGATAATTTTACGTGTACTCATGTACAGAATAAAAAAGAAAATTTATGCCGAAGTATCTTGGAGTCAGTTTGGTTTCAGAAAGCAGAAAGGAAAAAGGAACAAGGAATGCAATTTTTGTTTTGAGAATGTTAGCTGAAAGATCAATTGAAATGCAAAAGAACTTGTATATAGCATTTATTGATTATGAGAAAGCTTTTGACAGGGTTAAACATCATGAAATAATGAAAGTTCTGGAACAAATAGGTGTAGATAAAAAGATAAAAGGTTATTAGAAACTTTGTACTGGGAACAGATTGCGGCTATATCTATAGATGGTGACTTAAGTGAATGGACAAACATCAAACGTGGAGTTCGGCAAGGGTGTGTTCTATCGCCCGACCTGTTCTCACTGTATACAGAGTTGATTATGAGGAAAGTTATCGAAGGGAAGTTTAAAGTAAATGGACATCCTATTTCTGATATACGATATATTCTTAATATCTGATGATGAACAAAACCTTCAGGAAATGTTAGTAAGTTTGAAAAATGAAAGTGAAGTCAGAGGATTGACTATTAACAAGAAGAAAACAAAGTTGATGGTGTTTAGGAAGAACAGAAATATTCCTACATGTAATATCTATTTAGACAAGGAGAAAATTAAACAAATACAAGAATTTGAATACTTAGGAAGCATGATAACAAGTGATGTCAGGTGCGACAAAGATATAAAACGTAGAATTGCAATTGCAAAGAAAAAAATCATGGAAAAGAAAAGCATTTTTACGAACTCTTAAAATATCTATTGAAACGAGAAAACGATTTCTGAAATGTTACATCTGGTCTGTTCTCTTATATGGAAGTGAGTAATGGACCATTAGTGCAGAGATGAAAAAGAAACTGGAAGCAATGGAGATTTGGTGTTACTGGAGAGAGTTGAAAGTATCATGGAATGAGTTTGTGTCAAACGAAAAGGTGCTTGCAAAAGTTAGAGAAGAACGACAGATTCTAACATCTATCACTCAGAGACAACTGAATTTTTTGGGACATATAGTAAGGGAAAATAGCTTGGAGAAACTGGTTATGGAAGGAAAAATAAATGGTTCAAGATCCAGAGGGAGACAGAGAAAGAAGTACCTAGATAATCTGGTTGCTGCAGTGGGATGCTTACGGAAAGGGGAGCTCTTCCATCTGACAGAGAGAGATTCAAATGCATGGTAGCCAACGTCAATTGACAAAGCACAATAATAATGATAATAATAATAATAATAATAATAATTATATTAATGTTATTATTATTATTGTTGTTATTATTATTACTATTATTACTTTTATTATTAGTATAATTGCAAAAACACTTATTATAACTGCAATAATTACAATTATAACGATAATAATTAAAAGAAAGACACAAATAATTCTTATAAAATCGTTAATATTGATAGTATTATTATTATTACTATTATTGTTATTGTAATTATTAGTATAACTTAAAAAAAACATATTCTAACTGCAGTAATTGCAATAATAATGATAATACTGATGGTAATAATAATAATAATTACAATAATGATGATAAAGATAATAATAATGATGATAATAATGATAATGATGATGATAACGATAGTAATGATGATAATGATAACAATAATGATGATAATAACAGGAAACGTGCCCCTTTTTAATAAAAAAGAAAAAAATCCCAAAAGTCGAAAAAGCGGCAAAATCTAGCGAAACATACTCCAAAATGCCGTTTTATCGATTTCAATGATGAATTTGGCAATTGTTAGGGTAATAATGATAACAATGATCATAATTGTATATTCATGACAATATAGAAAAAAAAAAGAGAATTTTGAAGAATTTTCATTACTATTATAATTATAATAATAATAATGATAATAATGATAATAATAATCATAATAGTAATAATAGTAATAATAGTAATAATAATAATAATAATGATGATTATAATAGTAATAACAACAACAACAACAACAACAACAACAATAATAATAATAATAATAATAAATATCATTATTATTTTTATTATTATTATGAATTTTATTATTACTATTACCAAAAAATGTATTATAACTGTAATGATAACAATAATAATGATGGTAGTGATAAAAATAGTAATAACAGTTATTATAATAATGTTATTATTCTTATAGTTGTTATTATTATCATTATTATTACTTTTATTATTAGTATAATTGCAAAAACACTTATTATAACTGTAATAATTACAATAATAACGATAATAATTAAAAGAAAGATATAAATAATTATTATAAAATTGTTATTATTGATATTATTATTGTTTTTACTATTATTGTTGTTGTAATTATTAGTATAATTGAAAAAAACATATATTATAACTGCATAATTCTAATAATAATGATAATAATGACAATGATAATAATAATGATGATAAAGATGATGATAACGATAGTAATGATAATAATGATGGTAATAACAGTAATCACGTCCATTTTTAATAAAAAGGGGGAAAAATCCCCCAAAGTCCAAAAAGCGGTAAAATCAAGCGAAATATATCGTTTTGAGACTCTACTCCATAATAACGTATTTTTCGATTTCAATGATGATTTTCGCAATTATTAGGGTAATAATGATAATGATTATCAGAATTGAATTAATCATGGCAATAATAATGATGAAAGTGAGAATAATGAGAATTTCGATAAAATTTCAATATTATAATAATAATAATGATAATAATAATAATGATAATAATAATTATTAATATTGTTATTATTATCATTATTATTATTTTTAATATTTTATTATTATTATGAATTTTATTATTATTATTATTATTTAAAAATTGTGTTATAACTGTAATAACAACAATAATAATGGTGGTAGTGAAAATGATAATAATAATAGTTCTTAAAATAATGTTATTATTATTGTTGTTGTTGTTATTATCACTAGTATTACTTTTATTATTAGTATAATTGCAAAAACACTTATTATAACTGTAATAATTAAAATAATAACGATAATGATTAGAAGAAAGATATAAATAATTATTAAAAAATCATTGTTATTGATATTATTCTTATCATTACTATTATTGTTATAATTATTAGTATAATTGCAATAATTGCAATAATAATGATAATAATGATGATGATGATGATGATAATTGCAATAATGATGATAAAGATAATAAAAAGGATAATGATAATGGTAATTGTGATGATAACGATAGTAATGATAATATTGATGATAATAAATATCATAAGAGTAATCGTGTCTATAAAAAAGGAAAAGCCTTTCGAGAGTATACTCTAAAATTCCGTTTTTTTATTTTTTTCTATTTCAATGATGATTTGGGCAATTATTATGGTAATAGTGATAATAATTATGAGAACTGTATTAATCATGACAATAATGATGATAAAACTGAGAATAATGAGAATTTCGATAAAATTTTATAATAATAATAATAATAATAACAATAGTAACAATAATTATAATTATTACTATTATTATTATTTTTAATATTTTATTATTATTATGACTTTTATTATTATTATTATTATTATTATTATTTTATTATTATTATTAATATTACTATTATAACTACTATTATTATTATTATTACTATTTTTATTATTATCATGACTGTCATTATTATTATTGTTATTACTATTATTGCTGTTGTAATTATTAGTATAATTAAAGGAAACATATATCATAAATGCAATAATTGCAATAATAATGATATTAATGAAAATAATTGCAACAATGATGATAATAATGATGATAATGATAATGATGATGACATTGATAGTAATGAGGATAATTAAAAAAGGAAAAAGAAATCTATAAAATTTCATTATAATTATAATGATAATGGTAATAATGATAATAATAATAATAACAATAATAATAGCAGTTATTATTAATACTATTATTATTATTACTATTATTATTATTATTATTATTATTATCACTATTTCTATTGTTATTATTATTATTATTATTATTATTATTATTATTATTACCAAAAATGTATTATGTCTGTAATAATAACAATAATAATGATAATAGTGATAATAATAATAATAATAGTTATCATAATAATGATATTATCATTATTATTGTTATTATTATCATTATTGTTACTTTTTTATTAGTATAATTGCAAAAACACTTATTATAACGGTAATGATTACAATAATAACGGAAATAATTAAAAGAGAGATATAAATAATTATTATAAAATCGATATTATTGATATTATAAAATCGATATTATTGATATTATTATTGTTATTACTATTATTGCTGTTGTAATTATTAGTATAATTGAGAAAACATATATTATAACTGTAAAAATTGTAATAATAATGATAGTAGTGATGGTAATGATAATAATAATTGCAATAATGATACATAAGATCATAATAATGATGATAATGATGAGAATGATGATGATAACGATTGTAATGATGATAATGATGATAATAACAGTAACCGTGTCCATTTTAAGAAAGAAAAAGTAAAAAGAAAAAATTCTCAAAACCCCCCAAAAGCGGGAAAATCTAGCGAAATATAACTTTGTGAGAGTACACTAAAAATTCCGTTTTTTCGATTTCAATGATGATTTAGGAAATTTTTAGGGTAATCATGATAACAATTATGAGAATTGTATTAATGATGATAAAAATGAGAATAATGAGAATTTCGATATAATTTCATAATAATAATAATAATAATAATAATAATAACAATAATAATAATGATAATAATAATAATAATAATAATAATAATAATAATAATAATAAAATAATGATAATAATAATTATTATTATTACAATTTTTATTAATATTATAACTTTTATTATTATTATTATTTCCAGAAAATGTGTTATAACTGTAATATTAATAATAATAATGATAGTAGTGATAATAATAATAATATATATAATAGTAATGTTATCATTATTATTATTGTTATTATTATCATTATTATTACTTTTATTGTTAGGATAATTGCAAAAACACTTATTATAAGTGTAATAATTACTATAATAACGATAATAATGAAATGAAACATATAAATAATTATTATAAAATCGTTATTATTGAAATTATTAATGTCATTAGTATTATTGTTGTAGTAATTATTAGTATAATATAAAAAAATAACTATATTATAACTGGAATAATTGCAATAATAATGACGATGATGTCGACAATAATTGCAATATGATGATAATGACGACAATAATTGCAATATGATGATAAAGTTAATGATAATGATGATAATGATGATGATAACGATAGTAATGATGATAATGATAATGATAATGATGATAATAACAGTAATCGTATCCATTTTTAATAAAGAAAAAGGAAAAAGAAAAAATAACGAAATTCGAAAAAGCGGCAAACTCTAGCGAAATACAACCTTTTCAAAGTATACTGCCAAATACCGTTTTATCAATTTCAATGATGATTATGGCAATTATTAGGGTGATAATGATAATAATTATCAGAATTCTATTAATCATGGCAATAATGATGATAAAAATTCGAACAATGAGAATTTTGATAAAATTTCATGATTATAATATTATTAATAATAATAATAATAATAATAATAATAATAATAATAATAATAATAATGATAATAATAATAATAATTATTATTATCATTTTTATTATTATTATTATTTTTGTTATTACTATTTTTATTATTATTATGACTTTTACTATTATTATTATTACAAAAAATGTATTATAACTGAAATAATAGCAATAATAATGATAGTAGTCATAATAATAATAATAATAATAATAATAATAATAATATTATTATTATTATTATTATTATTATTATTATTATCATTATTATTATTATCATTATTATTACTCTTATCAATAGTGTAATTGCAAAAACACTGTAAGAATTACAATAATAACAAGAATAATTAAAAGAAAGATATAAATAATTATCATAAAATCTTTAATATTGATATTATTATTGTAATTACTATTATTGTTGTTGTAATTATTAGTATAATGAAAAAAAAAAAAAATGTGATAAAGATAATAATAATGATGATAATGAGGATAATGATGATTATTATGTATCATATCTGTAATAATAACAATAACAATAATAATAACAATTATTATAATAATGTTATTATTATTATTGTTCTTATTGTTATTTTAATTATTAGTATAATTACAAAAACACTTATTATAACTGAAATAATTACAATAATAACAGAAATAATTAAAAGATGGATATAAATATGTATTATTGAATCATTATTATTGAGATTATTATTGTTATTAGTATTAATGTTGTTGTAATTATTATATTATTATAAAATTATATATTATAACTGCAATAATTACAATAATAATTATAATAATGATGATAATGATGATAATAATTACTATACTGATGATAAAGATGATGATAACGATATTAATGATGAGAATCATGATAACAATGATGATAATAACAGTAATCGTGTCCATTTTTAATTAAAAAAAAAAGAAAAAAAAAATCCCAAAAGTCGAAAAAACGGCAAAATCTAGCGAAATATAGCCACTTCAGAGTATAATCCAAAATGCCGTTTTCTCGATTTCAATGATGATTTTGACAATTATTAGGGTAATAATGATAATAATTATCAGAATTGTATTAATCATTACAATAATGATGATAAAAATGAGAATAATGAGAATTTCGATAAAATTTCAGTATGATTATAAGAATAATGATAATAATAATAATAATTATGATTTTTTTTATTGTTACTCTTTTTATTCTGACTTTTATTTATTATTACCAAAAAATGTGTTATAACTGTAATAATAACAATAATAATGTTGGTAGGGATAATAATAATAGTTAATATAGTAATGATTATTATTGTTATTATTATAATTTTTATTACTTTTATTTTAGTATAATTGCAAAAACACTTATTATAACTGAAATAATTACAATAATAAGTATAATAATTAAAAAATATAAATGAGAATTATGAAATCGTTATTATTGATATTATTATACAGTAATCTTGTCCATTTATAATAAAAATAAAAAAAAATCCCAAAACTCAAACATCTAAATATAGCCTTATGAAAGTATACTCCAAAATGTCGTTTTTTAATGTAAATGATGATTTGGCAATTATTAGTGTAATAATGATAATAATTATCAGAATTGTATTAATTATGACAATAATGAGAATAATAATAATAATAATAATTATTATTATTAATATTATCATTATCATTACTATTTTTATTATTATTACGACTTTTATTATTATTATTATTATTAGCAAAAAATGTATTCTAATTGTAATAATAACAATATTAATGATCGTAGTGATAATAAAAATTATAATAGTTATCATTATAATGTTATTATTATTATTGTTGTTATTATTATCATTGTTATTACTTTCATTATTAGTATAATTAGAAAACACTTATAATAACTGTAATAATTACAATAATAACGATAATAATTAAAAGTAAGATATAAATGATTATTATAAAATCGTTATTATTGATATTATTGTTATTACTATTATTTTGTTGTAATTATTAATATAATTGAAAAAAACATATATTATAACTGCAATAATTGCAATAATAATGATAATATTAATCGTGTCGGTTTTTAATAAAAAAAAGGAGAAAAAATCCCAAAAGTCGAGAAAGAGGCAAAATGTAGCGAAATATAGCCTTTTGAGAGTATACTCCAAAATGACGTTTTTTCGATTTCTTTGGTGATTTCGGCAATATTCCAACTTATCGTTTTTTCGCTTTATATGATGATTTTGGCAATTGGGGGAATAATGATAATAATTATCAGAATTATATTAATCACGCCAATAACGATAAAAATGAAAATAAGGGGAAAATGAAATTCTATAATAATGATAATAATAATAATAATAATAATAATATGGATAATAATAATAACAATCATTATTATTACTACTACTACTACTATTATTATTATTATTATTATAATTATCATTATTATTATTATTATTAGTAGTAGCAGTATTAGTAGTAGTAGTAGTATCACCAAAAAAGGTAGTATGACTGTAATAATAACAATAATAATGATAGTAGTGATAATAGTAATAATAACAGTTATTACAATAATGTTATTATTATTATTATTATTATTATTATTATTGTTATTATTATCATTTTTATTACTTTTATTATTAGTAAAACTGCAAAAACACTTATTATAACTGTAATAATTACAATAATAACTATAATAATTATTAGAAAATTATAAATAATCATTATAAAATCGTTATTATTGATATTATTATTGTTATTACTATTATTGTTGTTGTAATTATTATTATAATTGAAAAAAACATATCATAACTGCAATAATTGCAATAATAATAATAATAATAATGAAGATGAGAATTCCAATAAAATTGTTGATAATGATGATGATAATGATAGTAATGATGATAATACTGATGGTAATAAGTGTAATTGTTTCCATTTTAATAAAAAAGGAAAATGAAAAAAAAAAAAAAATCCCAAAAGTCGAAAAAGCGGGAAAATCTGGATAAATATAACTTTTACAGAATATACTCGAAAATGCTATTTTTTCGATTTCAATGATGTTTTTGGTAGTTATTACGGTATTAATGATAATAATTATCATAATTGTATTAATCATTACAATAATGATAAAAATGAAACTAATGGAAATTTCAATAAAATTTAATAATAATAATAATAATGATAATAATAACAATAATAATAATAATAATTAATTATTATTACTACTACTATTTCCACTATTAATATGACTTATGATTATTATTACGAAAAATGTATTATAACTGTAATATTACTAGCAATAGTAATAATGATAGTGATAATAATAATAATAGTTATAATAATAATAATAATATTATTATTGTTATTATTATCATTATTATTATTATTATTATTATTATCATTATTATTACTTTTATTGTTAGCATAATTGGAAGAACACCTATTACAACTGTAATAATTACAATGATAAAGGTAGTAATTAAAAGAAAGCTATAAATAATTATTATATTTTTTTATTATTGATATTATTATTGTTATTACTATTCTCGTTGTTGTAATTATTAGTATAATAATAAAAAAACATATTGTAACTGCAATAATTATATTATAATGATAATAATGTTGATAATGATGAAAAATAATTGCAATAATGATGATAAAGATAATAATATTGATAGTAATGATGATGATGATGATGATAACAATAATAATGATGATAATAAGAGTAATATTGTTCATTTTTAATTAAAAAAAGGAAAAAGAAAAAAATTCCCGAAGGTCGAAAAAGTGGAAAATTCAAGCGAAATATAATATATTCCAAAATGCCGTTTTTCGATTTTAACAATGGTTTTGGCCATTATTAGAGTAATAATAGTAATAATTATCAATAACAATAATGATGTTAGAAATGAGAATAATTAAAATTATGATAAAATTCCATTATAATGATAATAATAATAGTAATAATAATAATAATAATAATAATAATAATAATAATATAATAATAATAATAATAATAATAATAATAATAATAATAATAAATATTATTATTATTATTATTATAATTATTATTGATGTTATTACAATTATTTTTTTTCATTATTACCAAAAATGTATTATAACTGTAAAAATAACAATAATAATGAAAGCAGTGATAATAATGATAATAATAGTTATTACAGTAATTTTATCATTATTATTATTATTATTATCTTCATTATTATTGTTATTATTATCATTATTACAACTTTTATTATTAGTATGATTACAAAAACACTTATTATAACTGTAATAATTACAATAATAACGATGATAATTAAACGAAATACATAAATAATTATTATAAAATAATTATTATTGATATTATTATTGTTATTACTATTATTGTTATTGTAATTATTATTATAACTGAAAAAAAACATATATTATAATAGCAGTATAATAATAATGATGATAAAAATGAGGATAATGATGATAATAATTGCATTATTGATGATAAAGATAATAATAATGATGATGATAACGATAGTAATGATGATAATGATAGTAATGATTATGATAATGATAATAATGATGATAATAATAGTAATCAAGTCCATTTACAATAGAAAAGGAAAAAGGAAAAAAATCGAAAAAGCGGCAAAATGTAGCCTTTTGAGAATATACTCCAAAATGCCGTTTTCTTTCATTTCAATGATGATTTCGGTAATTATTAGGGTAATAGTGATAATAATTATTAGAAATGTATTAATTATGACAGTAATGATGATAAAAATGAGAAAGAGAATTTTACAATAATAATAATAATAATAATAATAATAATAATAACAATAATAATAATAATAATGACAATAAAAATAATAATTACTATTATTATTATTATTATAATTATTATAATAATAATAATTATTATTAATACTATTTTTATTATTATTGCTCTTATTATTATTATTACGAAAAATGTATAATAACTTTAATAATAACAGTAATAATTATAGTACTGGTAATAATAATAATAATAATAGATATTATATTAACGTTGTTATTATTATTATTGTTAATATTATTATTATTATTACTATTATTATTATCACTAGTATAATTGCAAAAACAATTATTATATCTGTAATAATTACAATTATTGATTAATTAATCAATTATTAATTACAATTACAATTAACAATAATAACTAAAAGAAGGATATAAATAACTATCATAAAATCGATATTATTGATATTATTATTGGTATTACTATTATCGTTGTTGTAATTATTAGCATAATTCAAAGAACATATAGTATAACCGCAATAATTGCAATAATAATGATAATAATAATAATTGCAATAATGATGAAGAAGATAATAATAATGATTATAATGGTGAGAATGATGATGATAACGATAGTAAAAAGGAAAAAGAAAAAAATTCCCCCAAATCCAAAAAGTGGGAAATTCTAGCGAAATATATATACACTTTTTGAAACAAAACTATATATATTTTTTTCATATTTTAGAGTAATGATAATAATTATCAGAATTGTATTAATCGTGACAGTAACGATGATAAAAATGAGAATAATGATAATTTCGATATAATTTCATCATCATAATAATAATAATAATAATGATAATAACAATAATGATAATAATAATTATAATAATTATTATTATTTTTATTTTTTTCTTAATATCTTTATCATTAATATGACTTCTATTTTCATTATAATTACCCCAAAATGCATTATAACTGTAATAATATAAAAAATAATGATAGTAGTGATTATAATAATAATAATAGTTACTATAATAATAATAATAGTTACTATAAGATCGTTATTATTGATATCATTATTGTTATTACTGTTATTCTACTTGTAATTATTATTACAATTGAAAGAACACATATTATAACTGCAATTGCAATAATAATAATGATAAAGATGATAATAATTGCAACAATGATAATGAAGAGAATAATAATAATGATAATGATGATAATAATGATAATAATGATGATAATAAGAGTAATGATGTCCATTTTAATAAAAAAGAAAAAACAAAGCGGTAAAATTTAGCGAAATATAGCTTTTTCAGAGAATACTCAAAACTACCATTTTTTCGATTTCAATAATGATTTTAGCAATTATTAGGGTAATAATGATAATAATTACCAGAATTGTATCAATTATGACAATAATGGTGATAAAAATGTGAATAAACAGAATCTCAATAAAATTTCATTATTATTACAATAATGATAATAATGATGATAATAATAATAATGATAATAATAATAATAATAATAATAATAATTGTTATTATTATTATCATTACCATTATAATTATTATTGTTATCATTATTATTACTATTATTAATATTATTATTATTACTATTTTTATTATTATTATGAATTTTATTATTATTATTATTACAGAAATATGTATTATAAATTTAGTAATAACAATAATAATGATAGTAGTGATAATAATAATAATTATTTTTATTATTATTATTATAATATTATTATTATTGTTATTATTACCATTATTATTGCTTTTATTATTAGTATAATTGGAAAAACAATTATTATAACTGTAATAATTAAAATAAGAACGACAATAGCTAAAAGAAAGATGTAAATAATTATTGTAATATTGTTATTATTGATTTCATTATTTTTAATACTATCATTGTTGTTGTAATCATTAAAAAAAAAAAACATATATTATACCTGGAAGAATCGCAATAATAATGATAACATTGATGATAATTAATATAAAAATTGCAATCATGATGATAAAGATAATAATAATGACGATAATGATGATAATCATGATGATAACGGTAGTAATGATGATAAAGATAATAATAATGATGATAATAACGGTAGTAATGATTATAATGATGATGGCAATGATGATAATAACAGCAATCATGTCGATTTTTAATAAAAAAGGAAAAAAAAAATCTCAAAACTCGAAAAAGCGGTACAATATAGTGAAATATAGGCTTTTGAGAGTACACTCCAAAATCCCGTTTTTTCGCTATTAATGATGGTTTTAGTCATTATTAGGGTAATAAAGATAATAATGATAGTAATAATAATAGTAATGATAATAATAATGGAAATAATATTTATTATTATTATTATTATTACTATTTCTTTTATTATGATTTTAATTATGATGATTATTATTATTACAAAAAATGTATTATAACTGAAATAATAATAACAATAATGATAGGAGTGATAATAAAAATAATGATAGTTATTAAAATAATGTTTTTTTTTTCTTATTATCATTATTATTACTTTTATCATTAGTATAATTGCAAAACTTATTATAACTGTAATAATTACAATAATAACGATAGTAACTATAAGGAAGATATAACTAATTATTATATAACCGTTATTATTGATATTATTAATGCTATTACTATTATTGTTGTTGTAATTATTAGTATAATTGAAAATTATATATCATAACTGAAATAATTGCAATGATAATGATAATGATGATGATATTGACCATAATAACTGTAATAATGATGATAAAGATAATAATAATAATGATAATGTTGATAATGATGATGATAATGATAGTAATGATAACAATGATGATAATAACATAATAAAATGAAAATAATAATAAAAAAGAAAAAAAATCCCAAACTCGAAGAAGCGTTAAAATCTAGCGAAATATTGCATTTTGAGGGTATACTCCATAATGCCGTTTTTTCAATTTCAATGATGATTTTGGCAATTATTAGGGTAATAATGATAATAATTATCAGAATTGTATTAATCATGACAATAATGACGATAAAAAATTAAAAAATGAGAATTTTGATAAAATTTCATGATTATAATAATCATAATCAAAATAATAATAATAATAATAGTAATAATAATAATAATGGTAATAATAATAATAATAATTATTATTATTTTTACTATTTCTATTATTATTATGACTTTTATTATTATTATCATTATTATTATTATTATTATTTCTATTATTATTATTAGCACTTTCTTACTGTAATAATAACAATAATAATGATAGTAATAGTAATATTAATATATATATTTTTTATTAATGACAATAATAACGAAAATAATTTAAATAGATAAATAAATAATTATTATAAAATCGTTAATATTGATATTATGGTTACTATTATTTTTGTTGTAATTATTAGTATGATTGAAGAAAAAAAAACATAAATTATAACTGCAATAATTGCAATAATAATGATGAAAATAATTCCAATAATGATGATGAAGATAATAATAATGATGATAATGACGATAATAATGATGATAACCATAGTAATGATGATAATGATGATAATACTTAGAGTAATCGTGTACATTTTACAGAAAAAAAGGAAAAAGAAAAAAAATCCCAAAAGTCGATAAAGCGGCAAAATCTAGCGAAATATAGACTATTGAGAGAATACTTCAAAATTCCGTTTTTCGATTTCAATGATGCTTTTGGGAATTATTAGATTAATAATGAGAATAATGATGATGAAAATGTGGATAATTAGAATTTCGAGAAAATTTCGTGATAATAATAATAATAATATTAATAATAATAATATTAATAATAATAATAATTATTATTATTATTATCATTAATATTATTATTGCTATTTTTATTATTATGACTTATTATTATTATGATTAAAAAAAAAAGTAATTATAACTTTAATAATAAAAATAATAAAGATAGTTATGATAATAATAATAATAGTTATTATAATAATGCCCTTATTAATATTATTGTTATGATTATCATTATTATTTCTTTTATTAGTAGTATAATTGCAAAAACAGTTATTATAATATTAATAATTAGAAAAATAACAATAATAATTAAAAGAAATACATAAATAATTATTAAAAATCGTTATTATTGATATTATTATTGTTGTTACTATCATTATTCATCTAATTATTAGTATAATTGAAAAAACATATTGTAACTGCTATAATTGGAATAATAATGATAATAATGTTGATAATAATTGCAATAATAATGATAAAGATAATAATAAGGATGGTAATGAGGATAATCATGATGATAACGACAATAATGATGACAATGATTATAATAATGATGATAATAACAGTAATCGTGTTATTTTTTAATAAAACAAAGGAAAAATACCCCAAAAGTGGAAAAAGTAGGAAACTCAAGCAAATAAAATCATTATTAATATTATTATCATTATTATTATGATTATAATAATCATGAAATTTTATCGAAATTCTCATTATTCTAATTTTTATCATCATTATTGTCATGATTAATGTAATTATGATAATTATTATCATTATTACCCTAATAATTAAAAAAATCATCATTGATATGGAAAAAATGGCATTTTTTTTTAGTATACTCTGAGAAGGCTATATTACACGAGATTTTTCTGCTTTTTCGACTTTGAGGATTTGTTTTCTTTTTCCTTTTTTTTTTTTTTTTTTTTTTTTTTTTAATTAGAATGGACACGATAACTGTTGTTATCATCATTATTATCTTCATTACTATCGTTATCATTATCAATACCATCATTATCATAATTATCAATATCTTTATCATCACTATTAATATCTTCATTATCATTATTGCACCATTATCATCCTTATTATCATTATTATTGCAATTATTGCAGTTATAATATATAATATATAGAGAAATAACAATAATGATATCAATAATAACGATTTTACAATAATTATTTATATCTTTCTTGTCAATTATTATCGTTATTATTATAATTATTACATTTATAATAAGTGTTCTTGCAATTATGCTAATAATAAAAGTAATAATAACGATAATAACAACAATAACAATAGTAATATTATTATCATAATAACTGTTATTATTATTATTATCACTACTATTATTATTTTTGTTATTATTACAGGTATAATACATTTTTGGTAATAATAATAATAATAATAGTAAATGACAATGATTATAATAATGATGATAATAACAGTAATCGTGTTAATTTTTTATAAAACAAAGGAAGAAAATCCCAAAAGTCGAAAAAGTAGCAAAATCTAGCGAAAAAAAGTCATTATTAATATTATTATTATTATTATGATTATAATAATCATGAAATTTTATCGAAATTCTCAATATTCTCATTTTTATCATCATTGTCATTATTAATACAATTATGATAATTATTATCATTATTACCCTAATGATTAAAAAAGTCATCAGTGATATGGAAAAAATGGCATTTTTTAGTATACTCTGATAAGGCCATATCACACGAGATTTTTTTGCTTTTTTCGACTTTGAGTATTTTTTCCTGTTTCCTTTTTTTTATTAAAATGGACACGATTACTGTTGTTATCATCATTATTATCATCATTACTATCGTTATCATTATCACTATCATTATCATAATTATCAATATCTTTATCATCACTATTAATATCATTATTATCATTATTATTGCAATTATTGCAGTTATAATATATAATATATATAGAAATAACAATAATGATATCAATAATAACGATTTTACAATAATTATTTATGTTTTTCTTGTTAGTTATTATCGTTTTTATCATAATTATTACATTTATAATAAGTGTTTTTGCAATTATACTAATAATAAAAGTAATAATAATGATAATAACAACAATAACAATAATAATAATATTATTATAATAACTGTTATTATTATTATTATCACTACTATTATTATTATTATTATCACTACTATTATTATTTTTGTTATTATTACAGGTATAATACATTTTTGGTAATAATAATAATAATATAAATATCTAAGTAATAATAAACACAGGGATAATAATAATAATAGTTGTAATAATAATAATAATAATAATAATAAAATAATAATAATAATAATAATTATTAATATTATTGTTATTATTATTATTATTATTATTATTATTATTATTATTATTATTAAATTTTATCGAAATTCTCATTATCTAATTTTTCTCATTATCATTGTCATGATTAATATAATTCTAATAATTATTATCATTATTATCCTAATAATTGCCAAAATCATCACTGACATCGAAAAAACGGTCATCATCATCATCATTATTATCCTCCTCATCATTATTGCAATTATTATAATCATTATCATCATTGCTATTGCAATTATTGCAGTTATGATATATGTTTTTTTCAATTATACTAATAATTACAATAATAATAATAGTAATAACAATAATATTATCAATAATAATGATTTTATAATAATTATTTATATTTTTAAAAATTATTATCGTTATTATTGTAATTATTATAATTATGATAAGTGTTTTTGTAATTATAAATAATAAAAGTAATAAGAATGATAGTAATAGCAATAATAATTATAAAAATGACATTATAATAAGCATTTTTATTATTAGCTTTACTATCATTATTATTGTTATTATTATGTTATAATACATTTTTTGGTAATGATAATAATTATAAAAGTCATAATGATAATAAGAATTGTATTAATAAGGATAATAATTATAAAAAAAAAAAATAATAATCATAACAAAAATAATGATAATAATAATAATAATTATTATTATTATTATCATTATTACTATTAGGATAATGAAATTTCATAGAAATTCTTATAATTCTCATTTTTATCATCATTATTCTCATGATTTATACAATTCTGATGATTATTATCATTATTACCGTAATAATTCCATAAATCATTTTTGAAATCGAAAAAAAACGGTATTTTGGAGTAGACTCTCAAAAGGATATCTTTCGCTAGATTTTGTCGCTCGTTCGACTTTTCGTTTTTTTTTTTTTTTTTTTTTTTGTTTCTTAAAATTATTGCAGTTATATATATATTTTTTCATTTATACAAATAATTACAAAAACAAAAATCAATAATGACGATTGTATAATAATAATATTATTATTGCTGTTATTTATGTTTTTTTTTTTTATTATACTAAGAATTACAAGAACAATAATAGCACTACTACTACTACTACTAACATCAATAACAACGATTTTATAATAATTCTTTATATCTTTCTTTTCATTTCTATAGTTATTATTGTAATTATTACAGTTATAATGAGTGCTTTTCAATTATACTACTAATAAAAGTAATATTAATTATAATAATAACAACAATAATAGAAATAACATTATTATAATGACTTATTATTATTATTATTATCATTATTATTATTAATATCATTACTTTCATTATTGTTGTTATTACAGTTATAATACATTTTTGGTAATAATTATAATAATAAAAGTCATAATATGAATAAAAATAGTAACAATAATAATAATAATAAATATAATAAAAGTAATAATAACAATAATAATAATTATTATTACTATTACCATACTATTACTATTTTTATAATAACAATAATCATAAAATTTTATAAAAATTCTCATTACTATCGTTATCATTATCATCATTATTATTATATTTATTAGCACTATTGTAATTATTATCATCATTATTATCATTATCATCATTATCATTGCAATTATGTTTTTTTCATTATACTAATAATGACAACAACAATAATAGTAATGACATTAACAATATCAATAATAACGATTTTATAATAATTATTTATATCTTTCTTTTAATCATTGTCGTTATTATTGTAATTATTACAGTCATAATATATGATTTTGAAATTATACTAAAAATAAAATTAATAACAATGATAATAATAAATATAATAATTATTATAATAACTATTATTATTATCATTATCGCTACTCTCATTATTATTGTTATTATAACAGTTATAATACATTTCTAGGTAATAATGATGATAATAAAATTCATAACAACAATAAAAATAGAAACAATAATAAAATTATAATAATAATAATAACAATTAAATAGAAATAATAAGAAGATAATAATAATAATAACAATAAAAATAGAAATAATAATAAAATAATAATAATGATAATAACAATAATAATAATAATTATTATTATTATCATCACTATTATATTTATAATGTAATTTTATCGAAATTTTCATTATTCTCATTTTTATCATCATTATTGTCGTGATTAATACAGTTCTGATAATTATTATCATTATTACCCTAATAATTGCCAAAATACATATTGAAATCGAAAAATAAGTCCTTTTTTTGAGAAGAGTCTTAATAGACTATATTTCGCTAGATTTTAGCACTTCGGCCTTTCGGATTTTTTTTTCTTTTTTAAATAAATAATGGACATAATTACTGTTATTATTATCATCATTATATAAAAAATCTATCTTTTTAATTATTATCTTTATTATTGTAATTATTACAGTTATAATAAGTGTTTTCCTAATTATACTACTAATAAAAATAATAATATTCATAATAATAAGAACAATAATAATAATAACATTATTATAATAACTATTATTATTATTATCAGTACTATTATTATTACTGTTATTATTAGTTATAGTATATTTCTCTGTAAGAAAAAAAAATAGAAGTCATAATAATAATAAAGATAGTAGTAATAATAATAGTAATAATAATAATATTTATTATTATTAAAATAATAATAATAATAATAATTATTATTATTACTATTATTTTCATCATTATTATTATTTTTATTATTATTATCATAATCATGAAATTTTATCAAAATTCTCATTATTTTCATTTTTATCATCATTATTGTCATGATTAATACAATTAAAATATATATTATTATTATTACCCTAATAATTTCTTTTTCTTCTTTAATTAAAATAGACCCGAATACTGTCATCATCATTATCATCATTGCTATCGTAATCATCATCATTATGATCAGTATCATCATTATTATCATCTTTATCATTATTATTGCAATAATTATGATCAATATCATTATCATTATTATTGTAATCATTTCCGTTATAATATATGTTTCTTCAATTATACTAATAAATAAAGGAAAAGTAATAGTAATAACAATAATAATATCAATAATAACTCCTTTATAATTATTTTTTATATCTTTCTTTTAATTGTTATCGTTATTATTATAATTATTAAAGTTATAATAAGTGTTACTACTAATAAAAGGAATAATAATGATAATAAGAAAACAAGAATAATAATAACATTATTATAATAACCATTGTAATTATTATTATCACTATTATTATTATTATTGTTATTATTACAGTTACAATAGATTATCTTGTAATAATAATAGTTATCATCATTATTATTATCATTATTGTTATAATTACAATAATGAAAATTTATCAGATTTCTCATTATTCTACTTTTTATCGTCATCATTGTCATGATTGATACAATTCTGATGATGATGATTATTATTACCCTAATAATTGCTAAAATTATCAATGAAATCGAGAAAAACGTCATTTTGGACTAAATTCTGAAAGGATATATTCCCCTACATTTTTGCCTCTTTTTCGAATTTTGTGATTTTTGCTTTTTCCCTTTTTCATTAAAAATGTACACGATTAATGTTATTATCATCATTATTATTATCATTATCATCATTACTATCGTTATCTTCATTATTATCATCATTATTTTCTTTATATTAATTGTTACAATTATTATTATCATTATCATCATTATTATCATTATTATTGCAGATATAATATATATTTTTTCAATTATACTAATAATTACAAGAAATATAATAGTAATAATAACAATAATATCAATAATAATGATTTTATGATAATTATTTATATCTTTTTTAAAATTATTATCGTTATTATTGTAATTATTACAGCTATGATAAGTATTTTTGCAATTATAATAATAACTATTAATAAAAGTAATAATAATGATAATAATAACAATATTAATAATAACATTATTATAATAACTATTATTATTATTATTATCACTACTTTCATTATTATTATTATTATTATTATTACAGTTATAATTTTTTTTGGGTAATAATAATAATAAAATTCATTACAATAATAAAAATACTAATGATAACAATCCTACTACTACTAATAACAATAATTATATTATTATTATTATCATCATTGTTATAATTCTGATAATGAAAATTTATCGGATTTCTCATTATTCTAATTTTTATCATCATTATTGTTTTATGATTGATACCATTCTGATAATTATTATCATTAACCCTAATAATGATAAATTATCAATGAAATCGAGAAAAACGTCATTTTGGAGTATACTCTCAAAAGGATATATTTCGCTAGATTTTTGCCGCTTTTTCGAATTTGAGGATTTTTTTTCTTTCCTTTCTTATTTGAAATGGACACGATTACAATTATTTTCATCATTATCATCATTACTACCGTTATCATCATCATTATCCACATTATTTACATTTTTTTGGTAATAATAATAATAATAAAAGTGAGAATAAGAATAAAAACAGTGATGATATTGATATTAATAATAATAATAATAATAATAATAATAATAATAATAATAAAAATTATTATTATTGTTATTTTTATTATTATTATCATTATTATTAATATTATTATTATTATTATTATTATTATTATTATTATCATTATTATTATTATTATTTTTATAATGAAATTTCATCGAAATTCACGTTATTATGCTTTTTATCATCTATTTCTGATAATTATTATCATTATTACCCTCATAATTGCCAAAATCATCATTGTAATTGAAAAAACGAAATTTTGGAGTAAGCTCTCACAAGGCTATATTTCGCCAGATTTTAAAGGTTCTTCGACTTTGGGAATTTTTTCCTTTTTTTATTATCATCATTATCATAATAATTATTGCAATTGTTGCATTTATAATATGTTTTTTCATTTATACTAATAATTACAAGAACAATAAAAGCAATAATAATAATATCATTAATAACAGTTCTATATATTATTATCTATATATTTCCTTTAATTATTATCGTTATTATTGTAATTATTGCAGTTATAATAATTGTTTTTGCAATTATACTACTAATAAAAGTAATAATAATGATAATAGTAACAAGGATAAGAATAATAACATTATTGTAATAACTATAATTATTATTGCTATTTCTACTATCATTATTATTGTTATTATTAAAGTTATAATACATTTTTTGGGGTAATAACAATAATAATAAAAGTCATAAAGGATACATTTTGCTAGATTTTCCAACTTTTTCGTTTATTGGGAAATATTTCTTTTTCCTTTTTAATTAAAAATGGACACAATTAGTCTTATTATTTTATAATAATTATTTATATCTTTCTTTTAATTATCATCATTATCATTGTAATTAATACAGTTATAATAAGTGTTTTTCTAATTATACTAATAATAAAAGTATTGATAATGATAATAATGAAAATAATAATAATAACATTACTATGATAACCATTATTACTATTATTACTACTACGATCATTATTATTGTTATTATTACAGTTATAATAATTTTTTTTCGTAATAATAATAGTAGAAATAATAATAATAATAATAATAATAAAAGTCATAATAATAATAAAAATGGTAATAATAATAATAATAATAATAATAATAATAATAATTTTATTATTCTTTTTTATTATAATTATAAAATTCAAAAAAAAAATTCTCATTATCATCACTTCTATCATCATTATTGTCATGATTAATACAATTCTGATAATTATTATCATTATTAACTATCAATTGCCAAAACTATAATTGAAATCGAAAAAAACTGCAATTTGGAGTATACTCTAAAAAAAACTATATTTCGCTATATTTTGCCGATTTTTCGACTTTTTGGATTTTTTAAAATTAGAAATGGACACGATTACTGTTATTATCATCATTTTTATCATTACTATCGTTATCATCATCATTATCAACATTATCATCATTATTATTATTATTTTAATCATCATTATTGCAATTATTATGATCAATATCTTCATCATTATCATTATTATTGTAATTATTGAAGTTATAATATATCTTCTTCAATTATACTAATAATTACATAAACAAAAATAGTAATAAAAATAACAATATCAATAATAACGGTTTTATAATAATTATTTATATCTTTCTTTTAATTATTATCGTTATCATTGTAATTATTACAGTTACAATAAGTCTTTTTGCAATTATACTAATAGTAAAAGTAATGATAATGATAATAAGAAAAAAATAATAACATTATCTTAATAACTATTATTATTATCATTATCAAAACTATCATTATTATTGTTATTATTAGTTATAATATGATTTTTTGTAATGATAATAGTAATAAAAGTCATAATAAAACTACAAATAATGATAATGATGATGATAATAATAATAATAATAACATTAATAGTAATAATAATGATAATAATAATAACAATAATAATAATAATAATGATAATAATAATAATAATTATTATTATTATTGTTATTATTATTATTGTTGTTAATATTATTATCATTATTATATTTGTTATTATTATTATTATTAATCACGAAATTTTATTTATCATCGTTATTGTCATGATTAATACAATTCTGATAAATATAATCATTATTACCCTAATAATTACTAAAATTATCATTGATAGAGAAAAACAGCATTTTGGAGGATACTCTTAAAAGGCTATATTTCGCTAGATTTTGCCTCATATTCTACTTTTCGGAATTTTTTCTTTTTCCTTTTTTTAATTAAAAATGGACACGATTGCTGTTATTATCATCATTACTATCGTTATCATCATCATTATTATCTTTATTATCAATATTGTAATTATTATCATCATTATTATCTTATTATCATTATTGTAAGTATTATCATCATTATCATCATTATTATTGCAATTATTGTAGTTATATGTTTCTTCTATTATACTAATAATTACAACAATAATAGTACTACTAATGATAATATGAATAATAATAATTATATAATAATTATTTATATCTTTCTTTTAATGATTATTGTTATTACTGTAAATTTTACAGTTATAATAATTGTTTTTGTAATCATATTAATAATAAAAGTAGTAATAATGATAATAACAATAATAATAGTAATATTATTATTATAATAACTATTATTATTATCATTATCACTACTAGCATTATTATTATCATTATTACTGTTATAGTGTTTTTTTATTGGAAATAATAATGATAAAAAGTAATAAAAATAATCAAAATAATAATCAAAATAATAATAATAATAATAATAATAATAATGATAATATCAATAATATTAATAATCATCAAATGTAATAAAATTTTTCTTAATTCTCACTTTTATCATTATTATAATCATGATTAATACAATTCTGATACTCATAATCATTATTACCCTAATAATTATTAAAAAACATAATTGAAATCGAAAAACCAGCATTTTGTAGTAGACTCTATCAAGGTTATATTTCGCTAGATTTCACCGCTTCATTGACTTTCGGGAATTTTTTCTCTTTTTCCTTTTTTAATTTAAAAATGAACACGATTACTGTTATTACCATTATTATTATCATTATAATAATTACTATTGTTATCATCATCATTATCATCATTATTATTATCTTTATCAACATTATTGCAATTATTATCATCATTATCATCATTATTATGATTATTATTGCAATTATAATGTTTTTTCAATTATACTAATAATTAACCAAACAGTAATAGTAATAAAATTCATAATATCAATAATAACAATTTAATAATAATTATATATACATTCGTTTAATTATTATCTTTATTATTGTAATTATTACAGTTATGAAAATTGTTTTAGTTATTA
>NC_051402.1:27318567-27348567 GCF_015228065.2 Penaeus monodon | reverse complement strand
TAATAACAATAATAACGATTTTATAATAATTATTTATATCATTATTTTAATTAAAATCATTATTACTATAATTATTACTGTTATAATAATTATTTTTGCAATTATACATAATAATGATAATAATAACAAAAATAATATTAATAACAATATAACTATTATTATTATTATACTTATTATTATTATTATTGTCATTATTACGGTTATAATATATTTTTCGGTAATAATACTAATATTTAAAGGAGTAATAATAATAATAGTAATAATAATAATAGTAATAATAATAATAATAATAATAATAATAATAAATAATAATAATAATGATAATATTAATATCAAAATTCTCTTTATTCTGACTTTATCATCTTTATTGTCATGATTAATACAATTCTAGTAATTATTATTATTATTACCCTAATAATTGCGAAAATCATCAAAGAAATCGAAAAAACGTTATTTTAGAGTATATTATGAAAAGGCTATATTTCGCTTTTTCGACTTTTGGGAATGATTTTCTTTTACCTTTTTTATATTATATATGGACACAATTCCTGTTATTATCATCCTCATTATCATGATTATCAACATTATTATTGTTATCATCATAATTATCATCATTATCATCATTGTCATCATCATTATCATCATTATTGCAATTATTATGATCATTATTGCAATTATTATCATTATTATTGCAATTATTGCAGTTATAATATATATTTTTGCAACTATATTAATAAGAACAACAATAATAATAGTAATAACAATAATAATAACAATAATAGTGTTTTTATAATGATTATTTATATCATTATTTTAATCAATATCGTTATTACTGTAATTATTACTGTTATAATAATTATTTTTGTAATTATACTCCCCAGTAAAAATAATAATAATGATAATAAAAACAATAATAATATTAATAAAAATATTATAACGATTATTATTATTATTACTATACTTATTATTATTATTATTGTTATCATTAATGTTATATATTTTGGCAGTAATACTAATAATTAAAGGAGTAATGATAATAATAATAATAATAATAATAATAATAATAATAGTAATAATAATGATGATAATAATAATAATAATAACAATAATAATAATGATAATAATAAAGATAATATTAATAATGTTAACAATCATCAAATGTTATCAAAATTCTCTTTATTCTCACTTTTATCATCATTATTGTCATATTAATAAATTCTGGTAATTATTATCATTACCACCCTAATAATTGCCAATATCAACAAAGCTATAGAATAAAACGTCATTTTGGAGTATATTCTCAAAAGCCTTGCAATTATTATCATCATTATTGCAATTATTATCATTATTAATGGAATTATTGCATATATAATATATATTTTTGTAACTATACTAATAAGAAGAACAATAATAATAGTAATAACAATAATAATAACAATAATAACGATATTATAATAACATTTATATAATTACTTTATTTAACATCGTTATTAGTGTAAATATTACTGTTATAATAATTATTTTTGTAATTATACTACCAGTAAAAATAACAATAATGATAATGATAACAATAATAATATTAATAACAATATTATAACGACTATTTTAATAAATTATTATTACCATTATTACAGTTATAATATTTTTTTTGGTAATAATACTAATATTTAATATTATTACTATTATCATTATTATTATCAATATTATTATTATTATTATTATTATTATTATTATTGGTAATAGTAGTAGTAGTAGTAGTAGTAGTATTGCCAAAAAATATATTATAACTGTAATAATAACAATAATAGTAATAATAAGTATAATAATAATAATACTAATCGTTATAATATTGGGTTTTTAATATATTATTTGTTTTATTTTCATTTTTTATTCTTTTTACTAGTAGTATAATTGCAAAAATAATTATTATAACAGTAATAATTACAGTATTAACGATGTTAAATTAAAAGAACGCTATAAATAATTATTATAAAAGTTATTATTTTATTATTGTTATTACTATTATTGTTGCAGTTCTTATTAGTAGAGTTGTAAAACTATATTTATAACTGCAATAATTGGCAATAATAATGATAATAATTGCAATAATGATGATAATGATGATAAAAGATGATGATAACGATAATAATGATGATTATCATGAAAATAATGATGATAAAACAGGAAATGTGTCCATATAATCAAAATAGGTAAAAGAAAAAATCCCTAAAGTCGAAAAAGCGGAAAAATCTTAGTGTATATAGCCTTTTGAGAAATACTCGAAAAAGAATTTTTTCCATTCATTATGATTTTGGCAAATTTAAAAGGGTAATAATAAAATAATTAAAATGAATAACTATTAATCATGATAATAATGATGATAAAAGGAGAATAACGAGAATTTGGAGAACATTTGATGATTATTAATATTATTACCTTATCATTAATATTATCAAAAATTATTGTTATTATTATTATTATTATCATTATAATTAGTATTATTATCATTATTATTATTACTTTAATTTTTGTATTATGCCAAAATATTTATTATAACTGAAACATAAAAATAATAGTTTAATAAGTATAAAAATAATAATAATAATCATTATAATATTGTTATTAATATTATTATCATTATTATTATTATCGTTATTATTTTTTTTTTCTATTAGATAAATGCAAAAAAAATCATTTTAACAGTAATAAATTTCAGTAAAACGATGTTAATTAAAAAGAATGATATAAATAATTATTATAAAAACGTTATTTTTGTTATTATTTTTGTTATTACTATTATTATTGTATTTGTTATTAGTATGGTTGTAAAACTATATAACTGCAATAATTGCAATAATGATGATAATAATTGCAATAATGATGATAATGATGATGAATAATGATGATAAAGATATAATGATCATAATCATGATAATGATGACAATAACAGGAATTGTGTCCATATATAATCAAAACAGGTAAAAGAAAAAAAATCCCAAAGTCGAAAAAAACGGAAAAAATATAGTGAAATTAGCCTTTAGAGAGTATACTCCAAAATGACGTTTTTCCATTCTTTGATGATTTTGGGAATTATTAGGGTAATAATGATAAAATTACCAGAATTCTATTATTCATGACAAAAATGATGATAAAAGTGAGAATAAAAGAATTTGGGATAACATTGATGATTATTAATTTTATTACTATTATCATTATTATTATCAATATTATTTTTATTATTATTATTATTATTAT
Organism: Penaeus monodon; assembly: GCF_015228065.2. Taxonomy (NCBI): domain Eukaryota; kingdom Metazoa; phylum Arthropoda; class Malacostraca; order Decapoda; family Penaeidae; genus Penaeus; species Penaeus monodon. The sequence goes on along the minus strand of NC_051402.1, from coordinate 27,345,312 downwards.
TATTATTATCATTATCATTATTATTATTACTTTAATTATTAGTATATTGCCAAAAAATATATTATAACTGTAAAAATAACAATAATTTGTAATATAATATAGTAATAATAATACTAATCGTTATAATATTGTTATTAATATTATTAAATTTTTATATTATCATACTATTCTTTTACTAGTAGTTAATTGCAAAATAATTATTATAACAGTAATAATTACAGTAATAACGATGTTAATGAAAAGAATTATATAAATGATTATATGAAAACGTTATTATTGTTATTACTATTTATTGTAGTTATTTTAGTATATTGAAAACTATATATTATAACTGCAATAATTGATTAATAATGGTAATAATTGCAATAATGATTATAATAATTGCAAAAAATGATGACAATGATTATGTAAAGATGATGATAACGATAATAATGATGATAATCATGATAAAATAATGATAATAAACGGAAATGTGGTCCATATATATCAAAAACAGGTAAAGCAAAAAAAATCCCCAAAAATCGAAAAAACCGCAAAAAAAAGCGAAATATAGCCATTTTGAGAGTATACTCGAAATGACGTTTTTCCATTTCGTTTTGATGATTTTGGAAAATATTAGGGTAATAAATGATAATAATTACCTGAATTCTATTGATCATAACAATAATGAGATAAAAGTGGAATAAGAGGAATTTGGCTACAATTTATGATTATTAATATTATTACTATTATCATTATTATTATCAATATTAATGTTATTATTATATCATTAATTATTTATTATATTATTAAATTTTTATTGTTATTATTATTACTTCAATTATTATTATCATTGCCAAAAAAATATATTATAACTGTAATAATAAAAATGATAGTAATAAAAAGTATAATAAAATAATAATAATCGTTTTTAATATTGTTATTAATATTATTATTGTTACCATTATCATTATTATTCCTTTTTAAATAGTAGAATAATTGCAAAAATAAAAATTATAACAGTAATAATTACACTAATAACGATGATGAAAAAAAGAATGATATAAAAAAATTTTTATGAAAATGTTATTATTGTTATTATTATTTTTATTACTATCATTATTGTAGTTGTTATTAGTAAAGTTGTAAAACTATGTATTATAACTGCAATAATTGTAATAATAATGATAATATTGCAATAATGATGATAATAATTGTAATAATGATGATAAAATTGCAATAATGATGATAATGATGAGATAATGATGATAATGATGATAGGGTTTTAAAGATAATGATGATGATAATCATGTTTAATAATGATGATAATAAAAAGAATTTTGTCCATATATAATCAAACAGGTAAAAGAAAAAAAAAAATCCCAAAAGTCGTAAAAGCGGCAAAATCTAGCAAAATTAGCCTTTAGAGAATATACTCCAAAATGACGTTTTTTTCCATTCATTTGATTATTTTGGTAATTTATTAGGGTAAATGATAATAATTATCGGAAATTCTATTAATATGACAATAATGATGATAAAAGTGAGAAATAAAGGGAATTTTGGGGATAACATTTGATGATTATTAATATTATACTATTATCATTATTATTATCAATATTGTTATTATCATTTTTATTATTATTTTGTTATTATTATTATTATTATTACTTTAATAATTAGTATTATTGCCAAAAAATATATTATAACTGTAAAAATAAAAAATAGAAAATAAAAAAGTATAATGATAATAAAAATAACGTTATAATTTGTTATTGATATTATTATTGTTTTTATTATCATTATTATTTTTTTTACTAGTAGTATAATTACAAAAATAATTATTATAACAGTAATTACAGTAATAACGTGTTAATTAAAAGAAGATTTTAATAATTTTTATAAAAACATCATTATTGTTATTACTATTATTATTGTAGTTATTATTAGTATAGTTGTAAAACTATATATTATAACTGCAATAATTGCATTAATAATGATAAATAATTGCAATAATGATGATAATAATTGCAATAATGATGATAATGATGATGATAATGATGATGATAACGATAATAATGATGATAATCATGATAAAATTATGATAATAACAGGAATTGTGTCCATTTATAATCAAAAACAGGAAAAGAAAAAAAATCAAAAAATCGAAAATGCGGCTAAATCTAGCGAAATATAGCCTTTTGAGAGGAAACTCCAAAATGACGTTTTTTCCATTGATTTGACGATTTTGGAAATTATTAGGGTAATAATGATAATAATTATCAGAATTCTATTAATCATGACAATATGATGATAAAGTGACAATAAAGAGAATTTGGATAACTTTCTAATGATTATTCATAATATTACTATTATCATTATTATTATAAATATTATTGTTATTACTATTATTATTATTTATTATATTATTATTATTATTATTACTTTAATTATTCGTATTATTGCAAAAAAATATTTTTAACTGTAATGATAACAATAATATAATAACAATATAATAATAATAAAAATCGTTATAATATTTCTATTAATTTATTATTTTTATTATTTTTCCCTTTATTCTTTTTACTAGTAGTATAATTGCAAAAATAATATTATTCAGTAAAAATTACAGTAATAACGATGTTTATAAAAGAATGATATAAAAATTATTATACAAACGTTATTATTGTTATTACTATTATTATTGTAGTTGTTATTAGTATAGTGTTAAAACTATATATTATAACTGCAATAATTGCAATAATAATGATAATAATTGCAATAATGATGATATAATTGGAAAAAATGATGATAATGATGATGATAATGAGTATAATGATGAAAGGGACTTTGAAAACCCGATAATAATGATGATAATCATGATAATAAATATAATAACAGTAATTGTGTCCAATATAATGAAAAACAGGTAAAAAGAAAAAAACCCCAAAGGTCGAAAAAGCGGCAAAATCTAGCGAAATATAGGATTTAGAGAGTATACCCCAAATTGACGTTTTTTCCATTCTTTTGATGATTTGGCAATGATTTAGGGTAATAATTAATAATTACCAGAATTCTATTAATCTGACAATAATGATGATAAAAGTGAGAATAAGAGAATTTGGATATTTGATGATTATTAATATTATTACTATTATAATTATTATTATAAATATTAATTGTTATTATTTTTGGGTTATTATTATTATTATTATTATTATTGTTATTATTATTACTATTATCGCATTATTATTATCATTATTATTATTATTGTTATTACTTTAATTTTTGGGGTTTTATCCCAAAAAAATATATTATAACTGTAATAATAACAATAATAGTAAAATAATATAATAATAATAATTTTATTCCTATAATTTTGGGTTACTAATTTATTATTTGTTATTATTATCATTTTTGTTCTTTTTACTAGTAGAATAATTATTATAACAGTAATTTTTATAACAGTAATAATTACAGTAATAACGATGTTTATTAAAAGAATGATATAAAAAATTATAATAAAACGTTATTATTGTTATTATTATTGTTATTACTATTATTATTGTAGTTGTTTTTAGTATAGTTGTAAAACTTATTATTATAACTGCAAAAATTGCAATAATAATGATAATAATTGCAATATTGATGATAATGATGATGATAACGATAATATGATGATAATCATGATAATAATGATGATAATAACAGGAATTGTGTCCATATATATAAAAAAACATAAAAGAAAAAATCCCAAAAGTCGAAAAGCGCAAATTCGCCTTTTGAGAGTATACTCCAAAATGACGTTTTTTCCATTCATTTGATGATTTTGGCAATTTTTAGGGTAATGATTGATTACCAAGAATTCTATTAATCATGATAATAATGATGATAAAAGTGAGAAAAAAGAGAATTGGATAACATTTGATGATTATTAATATCATTACTATTATCATTATTATTATCAATATATTGTTATTATTACCCATTATTGTTATTATTATTATTATATTATATTATTATTTTATTATTTATTATTATTACTGTAATTATTAGTTTTATTTGCCAAAAAATATATTAAAAACTGTAATAATAAAAAACAATAGTAATAATAAGTATAATAATAATAATAATCTTATAATATTGTTATTAAATTATTATTGTTATTATTATAATTAGTATTCTTTTTACTAGTAGTAAAATTGCAAAATATAATTATTATAACAGTAATAATTACAGTAATAACGATTGTTAATTAAAAAAATTTATATAAATAATTATTATAAAAACGTTATTATTGTTTTTATTTGTTTTATTACTATTATTATTGTAGTTGTTTTTAGTATAGTTGTAAAACTATAAAATTGTAACTGCAATAATTGCTATAATAATGATAATAATTGCAAAATGATGATAATAATTGCATAATGATGATAATGATGATGATAATGCTACGTCAGTGGGTCTTTGTCTCTGTGTGAACATGTGTTAATATGAAAAGGATGACCTGGGCATGTGTTAACACGAAGGGACCTGGCAAATATGACGGAACGGCTGTGAGTGGAGGAGGGGAGGAACAACCCAAAGAGAGACGCAGTTGGGGTGCTTCTGTGAATACCTGTGTCCCCTTGTGACCTGATAAACTTTGTGTTGCCCTGTTATAAGCTGTGACATGCTGGTTTCCCCCTGTATTGTGCCTATAAAAAATTGTACGGGAAAATAACTTGTGTAAATAAAGGAAAGACTGTCATTTTGTGTTTATTTCGTGCCCTGCCTCGCCACTTGGCGTTTCCCCCTCATGTTGTTCTGGGATGCTTGTGGTGGTCGGTGCCTCTTGGAACTGTTCAGTGTCCACGACCCTGTGAATGCACGCCGTCTGCCTAGCCTGCCTTGTGTTGGTGGCAGAGAGACGAGGCGGCCGGCGTAACAAAAAGGTGTCAGGAGTTGGATTTTTGATATTTATCATGTCGTCCAAAGATGGCGGCAGCCCTGTGAGAGAGGAGGGTATGACTTAGGGAGGCACGAGTGAGGTTTAAGCCGAGCCCGAGGACCTGATCACTGCCATGCTGGCCGGTATGAGGAGGAAATGACACAAAGGGCAGAAGACAGGCACAGAGGGCACACGAGCAGGCGCACCATATCGTCGAGATGCAGGCAAGGAAGGCAAAGGAACAGTTTCTGCAAACTTGTTGAGGTGCTACAGAGCAATCTTGCATCTGTGAAGATGGAAAAATCAGCAGTGCACCGACAAGGCCTGCAACAGCGTGAAGAGTGAATGAAAGGAGGAGGTGCAGACTCTGAAGGCGAGGTTCAGGGCCTGAGGGAGGAAGTGAAGGAGGAAAGGCGGCTCACGAGGTAGTAACGTTGCAAGCAGAGAAGGCCAGACGAGGTTCTGGCAACAGATGCCAGAGTGTCAGATTTAACTGGGGTCTGCCTGGGGTCCGTGGCAAGAAACCCCCGGGCCTCGCAGCGTCGTGTCGGAGCCAGTGGTCGCCTCGAAGGCTGGGACCCATCGGAACCGCTCCCTTGGGTTAGGTGGCGGCAAACTCGGACCCAAGCAACCCCCCTCGTTGCCTCCCTCACCCCCTTCCTCCCCCCCGGGCGTGTTATTTTACGGCACGCGTTCTCCACCCGTAGCCCCTCGGCCTCCAGACATTCTGTGAAGCGTAAGCCAGCTGAGTACGGGCGGGAAAGGGGGCCTGGGAGGCATATGTCGCCCCAAATTTGAAATGCCTGGCTCTGACCAGGGCTGGAGCCAGGAAGAGAAGGCCCTGCAGCTGGTAAGAGCGCCAAGGGGCCCCCCCGGTGGAAGTGTTGGGCCATCTGCTGCCATCCCCAAAATGCCTCTTTTCACCAGCGTGGCGGAGGCGTTGAAAAAGCCGTTTCGGGCACCACCACCAGGCCGAGGTATATCGGGCCCGCTTGAAGAAGCGGACTCGTGAGCGTGGCGAGACACTTTCCCCTGGCGCAGGATGTGGAGGGCTGGTAAGGAGGTCGTACCCTGCAACTACAGAAGAGATGATCGTGTTTCCCGGCCCGCGATTTCTTTGTTGATGCTTTGCAGGATCAGCAGCTGCAAATCTACGTCAAGCAGGCACACCGTGAGGACCTGCAGGTGGCGCTGGCGAGGGGCCCTTTGGGGTTTGAGGCCTTCCTGAAGGCAACCACTGGCCTAGGGGCCAGCTGCTCAGCCCCCCCGTGACCTCCGGGGCCGGGAAAACTAAAGTGAAGAAGGTAGCATTGAGGAAGGTGAGCCGAGCACTTTCAAGGCTTGTGTTGGGGCTGCGGAGAGTTTGGGCCAGAACGTAAGTCAGTGTCCAGAGGGGGCGGGAGAACACGTCCTCCAACCGGGCGGATTCTGATGCCTTCCAGCAGTGCTGCAAGGACTGTGGCAGGTATGGTCACCATCCAAGTGCATGTCCTAAGGCTAAGGAATTTGGGACAGGCGGAAACTCGGACAGGCTGGGGAAGGGGGCCGAAACTCAGCCGTCCTCGGTTCCGGGCCCCGACTTGGGTTTAAACTGCCGTCGAAGCAGCACGATGCGGTGGAGGGCTCAATAGATGGGAAGCCATGCCGCCTGACCCGTGGACATGGGGGGTGAGAAGACCCTAGTGCGGCCTGATATTTTGGCCACTATGCGAAATTCCAGAACGCACCACAGAGACTGTGTGGTGTCACGGGGCATTGTGTGCAGCTCAAGGGACCAGTGGAGGCTCGTATTGGCATGGGCAGCACGGTTTCAGCGGCTGCCGGGTATTGGGCCCATCTGGACGACACTGCTTGCTGGGCCTTGACTACCTGACGCAGAGTAAGGCGTGTGGGCGACCTTGGACGGAAGCTGGTGAGGGCACGGTGAAAATGTGCCCTTGCTTCCAGAGGTTGGCTGTGCAGAGGTAGTTACGGCTGAGCGACTGCACCTTGCCCCACAGGACAGAGTCTAGAAAGGGGCCGACTGTCAAGAGTGATGCGTGGAGTAGAGGGCCTCGTGGGGCCCATTCAAACCTGCAACTGGCTGATGGCGTACGGTTGGGTGGAGCCTTGTTGGACCAGGGAGGGGTTAGTTTCAGTGTTGGTAGCTAACTCCTCTAATAAGGACCTGAAGGGGCCAGCTGGTGCAAAGTGGGCACTTGTGAGGGAAGTGGAGCGGCCAGAAGAGTCGTCGGGGAACAAGGGGTTGGTTGGTGTGGGGCCGTTGCCTGACTTCCTCGAGGACTTTGGGGCACTGGATCGCCGCGAACCTGGCGGAGGTGCACCGACGTGTGCGTGGTAAGCTCAAGGTAGCCGGCCATGCCATGAAAGGGGACCTATGACCCGGCGCATGAGGGAGTGAGGTACAAAATAGGTGACAGAGTGTGGCTGCATAAACCCCCGTCGGAAGCGAGGGCTCTCGCCGAAACTACAGAGCCCCTGGGGAAGGGCCCTACACAGTGGTAGCGGCCCTCTCGATGTCACCTATCGAATTCGCAGAGGGGAAAAACGACCGTCGGTTGTCCCCGTGGACCGGCTGTGGCGTTACCATGGGCCAGGAAGCTACTCCCGGGGCCATCGTGAAAAAGTGACGTTAGCCTATAGCGGCGATGAGGACGTGGCAGACGCTGACCGAGATGAGGACGAGCATTTTGGGCGGTGAGGGCGATGCAACAGACGTCAATGGTGACCATGAGCCAGGTCTTGGGACAGGAGATACCCCTCTGGGTGCCACTGCCAATCTACCACGCCCACATCCTCCAGAGCGACCCCAGCGAGAGCGAAAAAAGCCACGCTGGATGAAAGATTTTTTGTTTTCTGAGAACTGATTTTCAATTACGGTTACTTTTGTTTGAAAGAATTTTGTTTGTTCCTGAGGACTAATTTTTTTTAAATTTTCTGTAGTTTGTTTTCAGGTTTAGGGATGTCAGTGGGTCTTTGTCTCTGTGCGAAACATGGGGTTAACATGAAAAGGATGACCTGGGCATGTGTTAACATGAAGGGACCTGGGCAACATGACGCAAATGGCTGTGAGTGGAGGAGGGGGGGAACAAGCCAAGAGAGACGCAGTTGGGTGCTGCTCCTGTGAAGACCTCGTGTGTGCCCTTTGACCTGATAAACTTTGTGTTGCCCTGTTATAAGCTGTGACTGCTGGTTTCCCCTGTATTGTGCCTATAGAAAAGTGCACGGGTAAATACTTGTGTAAATAAGGAAAGACTGTCATTTTGGGGTTTTTTTCGTACCCTGCCCTGTCGTAACCGTACCTTTCTATAGGCACAATACGGGGGAAACCAGCATGTCACACCGCACGATACAGCTTATAACAGGGCAACCCCCAAGTTTATCAAGTCACAAGGGCACACACGAGGTCTTTACAGGAGCAGCACCCAACTCCGTCTCTCTCTTGCTTGTTCCTCCGCCCCACCGCTCACAGCCAGTTGTGTCATGTTTGCCCGGATCCTTTTCATGTAACACATACCCAGGTCATCCTTTTTATGTAACACTGTTTCGCACAGAGACAAAGACCCACTGGCGTAGCCCTTACTATTATTATTGTAGTTGTTATTTGCATAGTTTTTAAAACTATATATTAATAACTGCAATAATTGGCAATTAATAATGATAATAATTTTCAATAATGATGATAAAAATTGCGATAATGATGATAACGAGATGATAATGATGATGATGATGATAAAGATAATAATGATGATAATCATTTATAATAACAGGAATTGTGTCCATATATAAACAAAAACAGGTAAAGAAAAAAATCCCAAAAGTCGAAAAGCGGCAAAATCTAGCGAAATCTAGTCTTTTGAGAGTACACTCCAAAATGACGTTTTTTCCCTTTTATTTGATGATTTGGCAATTATTAGGGTAATAATGATAATAATTACCAGAATTCAATTAATCATGACAATAATGATAAAAGTGAGATAAAAGAAATTTGGATAACATTTGATGATTATTAATATATTGCTATTATCATTATTATTATCAATATTATTGTTATTATTATCAATATTATTATTATTATTATTATTATTATTATTATTATTATTATTATTATTATCATTATTATCATTACTTGTTCTATTAGTATTATTGCAAATAATATATTATAACTGCAATAATAACAATAATAATAATAAATAATAATAATAATAATAATAATACATAATAATCATTATAATATTGTTATTAATATTATCATTGTTATTATTATCATTATTATTCTTTTTACTAGTAGTATAATTGCAAAAATGATTATTAAACAGTAATAATTACAGTAATAACAATGTTAATTAAAAGAATGATATAAATAATTATTATAAAAACGTTATTATTGTTATTATTATTGTTATTACTATTACTATTGTAGTTTTTATTAGTATAGTTGTAATATTATATATTATAACTGCAATAATTGCAATAATAATGATAATAATTGCAATAATGATGATAAGAATTGTCAATAATGATTATAATAATGATGGTAATGATGATAATGATGATGATAACGATAATAATGATGATAATCATGATAATAATGATGATATAACAGGAATTGTGTCCATATATAATCAAAAACAGGTAAAAGAAAAAATCCCAAAAGTCGAGAAAGCGGCAAAATCTAGCGAAATATAGCCTTTTGAGAGTATACTCCAAAACGACGTTTTTTCCATCCATTTGATGATTTTGGCAATTTATTAGGGTAATAATGATAATAATTACAAGATTCTATAATCATGACAATAATGATGATAAAAGTGAGAATGAAGAGAATTGGATAACATTGGATAATTATTAATATTATTTTTTTTATCATTATTATTATCAATATTATTTTCTCTTCTTCTTCTTTCTTCTTATTATTATTATTACATTAATTATTAGTATTATTGCCAAAAAATATATTATAACAGGAATAATAACAATAATAGTAAAAATAATAAAAATTTAAATAATAATAATAATAATAATCGCTATAATTTGTTTTTAAATTATTATTGTATTATTTCTTATTATTATTTTTGCTAGTAGTATAATTGAAAAAATGATAATATAACACTATAACGAGGGATAACTAAAAGAATGATATAAATTTTTATAAAAACGTTATTATTGTTATTATTAGGCTATACTATTATTATTGTAGTTTTTATAATATAGATGTAAAATTATATAATATAACTGCAATAATTGCAATAATAATGATAATAATTACAAAAATGATGATAATAATTGAAATAATGATGATAATGATGATGATAATGATGATAATAACAGGAATTGTGACATATAAAATGAAAAACAGGTAAATGAAAAAAAATCCCAAAAGTCGAAAAAGCTGCAAAATCTGGCGAAAATAGCCTTTGGAGAAATACTCCAAATGACGTTTTTCCATTCATTTGATGATTTTGTAATGGTTTTGGTAATAATGATAATAATTCCCAGAATTCTATTAATCATGAAAATAATTGGGTGATAAAAGTGAGAATAAAGAGAATTTGGATAACATTTGATGATTATTAAAATTATTACTATTATTATTATTATTATCAATATTATTGCTATTATTTATTATTATTATTATTTTTCATTATTATTATTATTATTAGTATTACTTTAATTTTTAGTATTATTTCCAAAAAAAATATTACAACTATAATAATAACAATAAAGTAATAATAAGTACATAATAATTATAATAAACGTTATAATATTGTTATTTATATTTTTATTGTTATTATTATCATTATTATTCTTTTTGGGTGTTAGTAAATTGCAAAAATAATTATTATAACAGTAATAATTACAGTAATAATGATGTTAATTAAAAGAATGAATAAATTATTATTATAAAAACGTTATTATTGTTATTATTATGTTATTACTATTATTATTGGAGTTGTTATTAGTTTTAGGTTAAAACTATATATTATAACTTTCAATAATTGCAATATAATGATAATAATTGCAATAATGATGATAATAATTGCAAAAATGATGATAATGATGATGATAATGATACAATAATGATAAAGATGATAATGATGTAATGATGATGATAACGATAATAATGTTGATAATCATGATAATAATGGATGATAATAACAGGAATTGTGTCCATATATAAACAAAAACAGGTAAAAGAAAAAAAAACCCAAAAGTCGAAAAAGCGGCAAAAACTAGCGAAATATAGCCTTTTGAGAGTGAACTCCAAAATGACGTTTTTCCAATCATTTCATGATTTGGCAATTATTAGGGTAATAATGATAATAATTACCAATCTATTAATCATGACAATAATGATGATAAAAGTGAGAATAAAGAGAATTTGGATAACATTTGTGATTATTAATATTATTACTATTATCATTATTATTATCAATATTATTGTTATTATTTGTAGTATTATTTCCAAAAAATATATTATAACTGTAATAATAACAATAATAGTAATAATAAGTATAACAATAATAATACTAATCGTTATAAATTGTTATTTAAAATTATTATTTTTATTATTATCATTTTATTCTTTTTACTAGTAGTATAAATTGCAAAACAATTTTATAACAGCAACAATTACAGTAATAACGATGTTAATTAAAAGAATGATATAATAATTATTATAAAAAAGTTTTTTTGTTATTATATTGTTATTAGCATAGTTGTAAAACTATATATTAAACTGCAATAATTGCAATAATAATGATAATAATTGCAATAATGATGTAATATTGCAATAATGTGATAATGATGATGATAATGATGGTAATGATGATAACGATATAATGAAGATAATCTAGATAATAATTGTTTGTGTACGGCTGCGCACTCGCCGATTCTAAGGTCGATCTCGCCCGGACTTACATCGTCCTCGGGCGCCCAGTGGTTGAGGCCGGGTCTTTTCCATGCCACATGCCTGCTTCTCTACCACGGAAAAAGGACGTGGGGAACTTGCGATGCTGCCATTGACTTGGATGAGACGTCCCGGGCTCCCCTTCCACCAACGAGGCGGGAGTGTTTAAAAAATAATAGAACATGGTTATAAAAATAACCCAAAGAACGTATTTTAAAACCCAAGGCTCGTTACTTGGATGGTGTTGAAGTCTCCGAGAAAAAAAAGATTTATTTATTTCCCAAGTCCATACCGTAGATATTTACAGCCCGAAATGTACAGTTTTTGCGTAAATTGTACATTACAGTTTTCCTATGTATCCTTTCCTTCCAAAGTGTCACAATAGCCCCTGAAGGGAGTAATGGTCGTTTTGATAGTGTTTTTCTCTCCCTCTCTTTTCAGGGTTTGTTTGGGTCGTTGGCTTGTTTGACTGCCGGACTATCGGGTTGGTAGTCCAAAAACTATTTTACATATCTTCTTTTCGCGCCATGCCTGGGGCATGGCCTGAGGGTCTTTTTTGGGTATAAATACCCTAGTTTTGTGAGGGGAAGACAGTTCGGTCTGACTTCTTGTGGTACTGTGATCGGCAATGTGATGGGATTAATAAACTCCTGCATTACACCCTCCAACCCCCTCCTTCGCTCCGTGAAAGACTGATAGTAATTTTATACATGTTAGTTGATTTAGTTTGGAGTGGTCTTCTAAATACATCCATACTTATGATGAGGAACTATGAGAGAGTGAGGTGAGGGCGACCTTACCATGACCATCACCTGATTTTATATATATACATGTGTGTATATATATGTATATATATATATACATATATATATATATATATATATTATATATATATATATATATATATATATATATATATATATGTATGCATATTTTTCATATACATATTTATCTGCGAGTGCACGCACATATATAGATAATATATGAAAATATAACAAATGTGCATATATGTATATGTATATCTACACACACGCACACACACACACACACACAACATATGTATATATATATAATATATATACTATATATATATATATATATATATATATTATAATATATATATATATGGATTTATATATCCATGACGGACACAAACACAAACACAGTAACGTGTACACAAAATCGTGACGCTTCGATCTCTTCACGAGTTCCTCTACAGACGAATAAGAAACTATGTCGGTGTTCATCTATATACATTTATATATATAATATATATATAATATATATATATATTATATATATATATATATATATATATATATATATATATGATATATATCGAAAAATTGTTGAAGTAATGTCAACGTGATCCTCGCATCACCCCACCGAGTTTAAGAAGAAAGTTGATGGTTTGGAACAGTCGACACCAGCTTTCTTCTAATTTTTAACACGTTAGTCCTTCCAGAATCGGTTAGCATGATACCACCTCAAAGTAAAGCCATATGTGCCCAACCTATGCGGTGCTTCCACTGCCAGGGTTATGGGCATCGAGCCAACTCTTGCCGTTTTAAAGAAAATGGGCAACCAAGAGTATGTGTTAAAATGTGGTACATCAGGTCATCAAGGAGATGACAACTGTTCAGGTCCAATATGCTGTTACCACTGCAAAGAAGTCATGAAGCTTCTTCAAAACAATGAAAAGGAAAAGGAAGTATTGGTAATAAGGAGCAAGGAGAAAGTTAGTTTTACAGGGCAAAGGAGGGACCGTGTGGGCCCTTTGTTTCTGTTCAAAGCCCATCCCCCTTTCCCCAAAAACCCCTTTCCCCCATTTGTTTTCATAAAACACACCCTTCCAAATTTCCCTTTTAAACCCCTCAGCCCCCAAATTGCTGCCACTGCCTTTGGTGAGTTTTTCCCAAACCAGAAACGGAGTAGGGGTGAGGGTCTATGAGGGAGTCCTCCTCCCAAATTAAGTCTTTGGGGGCCATATTTAAGGCTCCAGGGACTCAAGGTGAAAGCTCCACCCTGCCACCCACACCGGGGTTCCTCTTCTGCTAGCCCCCGAATCCCCCTGAAGAAAAGCTCAGGCACGCACTTTGCTCGGGGCAAAGGGAAAATCCTAAACCCTGGCAAAAGATTCCAGCTGCCAAAACATCCCCCTGGGCCCTGTTTGCTAGACAGAATCCCCCGGAAGCAAAGCTCAGGTCCGTTCTTTGCCCAGGCAAAAAAAATCCTAAACCCTTTCCCAAAGGGAAACCTGGGGAAAAACAAATTCCCCCCGGGTTAAAAAACCCATTAAAAAGGTACTCCCCGGAAATCTGGAAAGCGACAGCCAAAAGGGTGTGGGGCAAACCTTAAACCACAGGTCTGCCAAACCCCTTTATAAAGAAATATAAAAAAAGAACTGGATACCCTAACCCAAAGGGAAAACGGGCGGGGGTTTCATGAAAAATTTTTGGGCCCTTTTGACAAGGACCCAGGGACAGTAGCAGAAAGGGTAAATAAAATATTTTTTCCAGGCCATCCACCTGCGACAACACGGCAGGTGAAGGCTGTGAGAAAGGCTTGAACGACCCCCTTTTTGCATCTATCTCCCTTTCCCTTTCCACATAATTAAAATTTAATATTTTTTGGAAAAAACAATTTGAGCGGGTTGCCACATCCATTTTTGAATGATTTCCAGTGTTTTTCAAATTTTGTTAACCCTTCACACCAAATTTTTCCCCTTGCAGAGAAGAATCCTTTCCCCAAAAAGTAAGGGATTACCGCAAACCTCTAGTCCCAATGGGGGGTTGATGAAACCCAAACAAGCTGTAAACCAAGAAAAGCTGCTTTAAAAAGGCATTTTAAACGACCCCCCCAGATTGAAAACATTGATCAATTACAAAAGACCCAGCCCAAAGCCGGGGGTTTGTGCTAAAGGAGGCTAGAGGGAATCGTGGAATATTTAATTTTTTCCTCAATTAATCGGGGCCCCCCCTTAGCATAGGTAGGGGGACAAGGTCCCGTAAAGGATCGCTGGAAAGAGCAATCCATTTTCACCCCCTTTCCCTTCTGAAGTTTAGGGGGGCCAAATCAGCACAGAAAAAAAAAAATTTTTAAAAATGAGCTAGCTAAACCCATGGCAGAGATCTCCTCTGGGGCTTTTTACCTGCTCGTTTCCCCAACTTTTCCCGGGCTAAAAACGGGAAACAAAAACCCAGTTTGTTCTTCAGTGGGTTTGAAAGAAGAACTTCCTATAACTTGCCTTTTTTTGCGCAAGGAGAGGACTTTTGCTTTGCAGCTTCCCGTAAAAACTCCCCCGGGAAAGGGACGAAAACCCATACCAAATGAATCTCACTTCCCAGAGAGCCCCCCAGAAGTTCCTTTTAAAACCCTATTCAAAGGACCCTATAGGGCGGGCACAGTGCCATCCACATGAAAAGCTATTATCATTCCTTTTTCCCCAAACCTGGCAAAGATGTTTCCACCCCCAGGAAATTCCCAACCAATTTCCCTCCCCGGGCCCCTCTGCAGCTGTTTGGGAGAAAAATGGTAAACTTCGGTTTGACATGGTTGCTAAAAAAAAAAAATGGTTGCCCCCAAATCAATAGGGCTTTAGGAAATTTGAGATCGACCACAGATGCACTTGTGGGGAAAGGGAAAACTGCTATACAAATTTCCTTTCCCACAGGACGTAAATTTAAATAGCAGCCCTTTCTTTGACTTAAAAAAAGGCTACGAAAATATTTTGGAACCAGGGAATACTCATGAAGCTGTACAACAGGGGTTTAAAAAGGACCCTTTTACCCCCTTTCATAAAAAAGTTTCCCTTTTCTGCCCGGAAATTTTTAGATTTTGGGTTTGGGAAAACAGTTTTCAAAACCTGGAGATCAATGGAAGGGGCCCCACAAAAAGTTTTTTAAGGGGTGCCCCTGTTTGCCTTGCTATAAATGACATCGTAAAGGTTTTTCCCAAAGTACGGTTCATGTTCTGAATTGGTTTAATTTTCCACTGTACTGTCAGGGGGGAAGCTTACGGGATGGGGCAAGGACACATGAAGCGCAATAAATCAATTTGTAAAAGGGGGCCCAACACATCATGGGGTTTAAAATTTTTCCCCCAAGCAAAAACCCAGGCTGGTACATTTCCAAAAAACGGGGAAAAATTTTCCCAACCCTTTCCCCCTCTTTTTTAGGGGGGAAAACCCCAATGAAATTTTGCCCCAAGAGGGAAGAAAATTGGTTCAAATTTTTGACTCAAGATTTACTTTGGGTCCCCTTACATAAAACATTTAAAAAGGTGAAGGGTAAAAAAAGCGGGTTTTTTCACATTTATTTTTTTTCCCAAAAAAAAGGAAAAAACAAAAAAAAAAAAGGGGGTTTCCCCGGCTTTTCTGAGCATTTATTCTAGTAAGCTTAAATTATGCTTTTGGGAACTTATTCACCCTGCCCCTCCCACTGTTCCCGGAGTTGGACCGGGTTCAAAATTTGAAGCTTTTCATAAATTTACCGGGGGTTTTTTTCCGGGTCTTCCCCTTTGGAGTCACTGAAATCTGAGAGGGGAAAAACCACCTCTTTTTTTTAATGGTTTTACATGAACCTATTTACACGGGGACTAAAAAAATTTCCCAGGGATTTTTCCCAAAAATCCAGTTTGGTTTTTCACCCCCTTGAGGATAGCCGACCTTGGTAGGAGAATGGGGAATCTTGGGGAAGAGCTTGATTTAAGTCTCTTTAAAGGTTCTGGCTTTTGGGAAAATTCCCCAATTCCCCCCCCCCTTGGACTAATAAAGTCAAAGCTGGTTTTGGGTTGGGAGAAAGCGGAGAGATCTAAAGCGAAGTCCCAAAGGAATCGATCCCAATATATAAAAGATGGTGGGGGTTTTGCAGCAAGGAGCAAAGAAAAACTGCATTGGCAGTTTTTTCTTTTTTAGAAGCCCCCGTTTCTTAAACTCCCAGGGGTTACTGGTTTGAAATCTAAATATTTTTTGGGCTTTGCAGCAGTGAGCAAAAAAGGGAAAACTGCATCTGGCAGTCTTTCTCTAGAAGCCTCGATCTTCACTGCAGATTTCCATCCATCCTTGCAGCATTTAAAATTACGAGATTTTTAACAAACCCCTTTCGTTGTAATATTTTGGGGCTCTTGTAGCCCCCTTAAAAGCAAATTTTTAAAACTCATCACTTTCCAGTAGGAGGGGGGTTCAAGATTGGCTTGCTTGATGTAAAACACTTAAAAAGAAAAACTCTATGGGGGGTGCCCCACCCACATTTTTGGTATCAGGGGGGAATGAGCGAGTGATCGGGAAGGGCCCAAAGGTAGCGGGCACTCAGCCGTCGTTTTCCTCTCCCCAAACCCCGGCCTAAAAACCCCCAGATAAGGAGTTGTCTTCTTTGATAGAAGGGGGGGAAAAATGGAGGCAAACCTCTGGGAAAAAAAACTGCAGAGATTAGAGATATTTTGGGGTTTTTTGGGTACCCAGCATCCACCCCAAAACCAAAAAAAAGTAGGAATTTTGTATTAACAAGACAAGGGAATTTTCGGGGCACACGGGGAACTGCCCCTAAAATGGACCGATGTTTGGCAAAAAAATAAAAGCCTTTGGGGGGATGCCAATTCAAAAAAGGTAGAAACATGTAGTAAAAAAGAGTGCAAAAATTCCCAAAACCCAAGACGAATGTCTTGTCTCCCCCATATACAATGAAAAATTTTAGGGGGAGGTTTGGGGACAAAAAGGGTCTTTATTTTTTCCCTTGGGGGAGTCTAATTTTTAAATAAAATTTTTTTATGCATAAATTTTCCCAAAAACCCTTTATATATTTAAGCATAATATTTATGTTTTGTTTTTTAATTTTTTTTATTGTTATTTGTAAGATTTTTTATTGATTTTTTTTAATTTTTCTAATATTTCTATTAAAAAGGTTTTTGCCGCTAATGACCTTAGCTTTTGAAGGGGATAAAATTTTAAATTTAATAAATAAATTTAAACCAGTCTTGCTCTTAACGGGACTTTTTTTTTGGTTCAGTCAACCAGGACGGGGACCTTCTTTGGAAAGGAGGGTCCGGTCAACCCTTAACAAAAAAGGTTTATTGGAAGCCCTTTTAAAAGGGTTTTGGGGGTGAAATGAGGGGGGTAAAGTTTCCCCAAAAACCCCGGGGTTGGGGAAGAGCGTTTTTTGGTTTTTTTTTAGTTCCCCCCCCAGAGAAAATAAAAATTGAGTTTCGGATTCAGCTGAAATTTTCCCCTGATTGACCCAATCGGCCTAAATGCGGGTGTTTTTGGGTTGTTCTGGGTTGGCAGACTGTTGTTTCCCTTGTTCTCCGGGAAAGAGAATTCGTACACGAGTTTTCGGGCCTTTTGACTGGGGGTCTGGTGTGTGCAACTTGGGGGGATCACCCCTTTCCAGTCATTTTCCCCGACCCTTTTGGTTTTTTTGGGGTTTCCTTTGCCTTCAGAATTTTTTTTCGCTTTATGTTCACTCTGGGGTTTGACCCCCTTTAAATTTTGGTCTTTTAAAAGTAAAAAGAGGTCTCTGTAACTACTGGCCCAAGGCTCATTTTTAGGTATGGTCTGTAAGGCTGTTTGTTTTATGGATTGAAAAGTCTGGTTAAAACATTTTCCCAACATTCCCCCTCTGTGGGGGTTTCATGCACTAAGACAGTGGCCCAAGGCATTCTGAAAACCCTTCCCTAGGTTAGCCTTTTTCTTTTTTCCATTTTTGGGATTTGGCTGGGGTTTTTGGGCTGGGTGCTTTCCAGGGGGAAAATTTTTCTTTTTTGGGAAAACCCTTTTTTCATCCCTTTTTCCCAGGGAGACAGCACCCAAAAGGGCTGATTCTAAGGGGTTTCTAGTGGCGGGACGGGAGAGTACAGCAAAAAATCTGCTACCTAATTGACTTTTAGGAGTGTAGCAAAAAAGGGGTGAGGGTCAGAAACAATGAAAGGTGGGGACAGACATGGTGAAGGGAGGTGGGGAAAAGAAACATTTTGGGTTTAAAAATGTCTTTAACTTTAAAGGGGGACTTTTGGGGGGCCCTTTAAACGAGGTTTTTGGAAATTTAAGCGTGGGTTGGGGATCTTCTGTGTCTCTCTCTGTTGTCAAGAAAACTTTCCCCTTTTAGCGGCGGCTCCTTCGAAGACAGGTGCTTGCTTTGGGCCTTTGTTTGGAGTGTCAGATTCTTTTGGGCCCGTAGCAAAGGGGTTGATTGGGAAAGTTTCCCTCGGGGGGGGAGATGAGGTAACCCGAGGCATACCCTTTGGGGTCAACTGGGCCCTCGGGTGTAGAAGGGGAAAAGCAACTGTTTCCCTTTTTGGGTTGTTTGGCAAAACCAGCAGGATTTGGGGCGGGAAAGGGGAAACTTTTTTGCTTAAATACCGACAGATTTTGTAGAAAAACATTTTTTACAATGGGGTGTGTGTTTATGTGTGTGTGGGGTGTGGGTGTGTTTTTTTTGGTGTGTGTTGTGTGTGTGTGTGTTTTTTTTGTGTGTGTGTGTGTGTGTGTTTGTGTGTTTTGCATAAAATTAAAATAAAATAATATATATTTTTATATTATATATATTATATATATATATATAAAATTTTATATATAATTTGAAAAATAGATTTAAATTTAAATAATTTTAATACACATAAAAAGTAGGGTTTGTAGTAGGGTATATAAAACAGATAAAATTTGTATGTTTTATACAAAACCCATAAAGAGTTTAAAAAAAAATAAAGGAATAAAATATTATGTATGAATATCTTATCTTCTATCTATCAATCTATCTCTGCTATATATTTTGTTTTTAAATATGTGTATATATATGTGTAATACATATATTATATAAATATTTATTATAATATTCTTTTATATATTATATTTTAATTTGGGGTTTGTGTGTGTGTGTGGTGTGTGTGTGGTGTGTGTTTTTGTGTGGGGGTGTGTGTGTGGGTGGTGTTGTTGTGTTTTTAACACAAAAATATATAAAATTATTTTATATATATATATTTATATATATTTTTAAAACATAAAAATATATTAAAAATTATATATATATACATAGGGTTATGTGTTAGGGGACTCACTGTGCCCGGCCCAAAAAAGGGAAAAGGGGTTAAAAGGGAACCATTTATGGTCCATACGAAATGTAAAAGGGAACAAAGGTTCACGGAAACCCAATCACCCTGGCCCTCGGGAAACGCACCCAGATATTTTTTATACAATGTAATGAAACCCAAAAGGCTAAAAAAAAGAAAGGGGTTTAATGAAAATTACTACATTTTTGACATAGGTAACACCATAGATATGAAATAAGGGAAAGGCGCATGCAATAGAAATTTAAAACATTGTAAAATAAAGCTTTTAAATTTACATACCTGCCATCATTTTGGTGTGTCTCTCCCCACTTTACGTTTTTTTTCGGGGGACCCACACTTTTTCATACTACCACAATAGTATGTTTTTTTTTGGTGTATAAAATATATTTCTCTCTCTTCCTCTCTCTTTTTCTCCCCTCTCTCTCTCTCTCTTCCCCCCTTCCCCCTCTCTTCTTTTCCCTCCCCTCTCTCTCTCCCCCCCTCTCTCTCCAATGGAGGGAAAAATCACCTTTCCTTCTTTTGTTAGGTAACCCCCCTTTAATTGCCTTCGGAAAATTACTTCAATTCTACCCGAACCCTTTCCCACCCCCCTAACTTTCCGAAGGGATTTTTCGGGGGTAAGAAGGGGAGGGGAAAAAGAGAGCACCGAAAAAGCATATATGCAAAATCTTTTTAATGATAATGTGGATCCTTTTTGGGGTCATGAAATTCTACCAAAAGGTTATTGGTGACATTATCCCTCATTATTACGAACTTTTTGGGATCCATTCCTTTTCATTTCCTTTCAAATTACCCCTTTTATGTACCTACCAGTCTATTTTTTTCTATCTTTTTGTTTTTACCATTTTTAAATCCCCCCCCCCCCACATTCATTTATCTCCTTTTTCCTTTTCTGTTTTGGGTATCTCCCCCCCCCCCCTACCTTAACCCCCGCCGTCTTAAACTTTTTTTTTTAGGTTTAAACTCAAGCCCGACACTTCCGAAACAAAACCCCTTATTCGAGGGGCTAGGGTTTGACGACAGGGGAAAGGCTTATTACATGTGTCTGCCTGCTCGTTCCCTCCCGTCCCTTTGTCATTCGTCTGTCCCTTTTTGCCGTATGTCCCCTCTGGTTTTTGTCAGTCTGTCTGTAATCTGTCTCCCTTTCCTCTCCCCCCCTTTTTCCCGCTATTATTTTCCCCTCCTTTTGCATATAAGTATGATCTAAGGGGACAGGGGTTGTCTAAAAAATGTATGTTTGGGGTGCATGTGCCGTGCACCGGGAAAGGGCCCCTTTCCCGAACCCAAACCTTTCCCGATAATATCTGCTCAAAGAATTTTGTCCCAAAAGTCAGCCCCGGGGGGAGCACATTGACGTTTATGTGCGAAGGGAAATTAAATTTTCCCCCCCAAAAGGGAAAAATTTTGTCGCTGCGTGGAGGCTAGGAAAGGGTAGATTTTTTCCCCCTTTTTTTCCATTCCGGTCCTTCTCCTTTTTTCTTGTTCCCTTTTCTCTCTTTCCTACTTTCTTTATGACCTGGGCCGTTCAAGGACATGGTCCGATTTGCTTTAAATTTTTTTTTAAAGGAAAAATTCTTTTTTAGCAATTAAAGGGCGGGTGGAGAATGTTTTGGGGCCCCCGAGAGCCATATTATCGCCCGTTTTATGGGAATTTTTAAATTTGCAGGTAGGGGGAAAAATCGAAGCCTTTAAAATACCGTCTGCCATTCGCTGCAACTTCGCATGATTTTCTGAAATTGGGTTATTTCATCTGGGTTTTAGTTTTTGTGATTTTTAAATTTTCCCATCGTTTTACATTGATTTTTTGATTGTTATTTCTTATTGCCATTAGTTTTTATTCTATCTTAATAATCATTAGTTTTATTTATCAATGTATTTTTTAAATTTTTTAAAACACTGTTATTGTATTCTAATATTATCATTTTCGTTATCAAAATTTTAAACATTAAACTCATCACCATGATTTTTAAAATGATGATCGAAAATACTATGATAATGATGATTTTCATCATTATTTTATTTTTATTATTTTTTATTATTTTTATTATTAATTTTCATTATTAAATTTTTATTATTATTATTATTATTTTTATTACTATTACTATTACTATTTCTATTACTATTTTTATTTTTATTATTATTTAAAATTTCAAAATTATTATTAGTAATTTTTTGATACTGTTTTCAATGTCAATTTGTTTTTCCACATTTTTTGTCGTTATCACACTCAAAAAATTATTTAGTATCATTTTTATCTTTATTTTTACTTTTAATTTTCATTTTTTTATTATATTATTATTGATGCTTTTTTTTGCTATATTTGCTATTAACGAACGCCATCGTCCAAATTTCTATCTTTATTTTACTATTGTTTTACTATAATTTACCTCAAATTTTCATTATTTTTTATCATTATTATTATTATTATTAATTTATAAATTTTATATTATTTTATTTTTTTATTTTTATTATTATCATTTTATTTTTATTATTTTTTATTATTATTATTTTTGGCGTTGTTATTATTTCATTATTGTTTTCATTATTTTGTTTTTTTTTTTATTATTTTTTTTTCTTTTTTTATTATTTCCTACCATTATCATTTTGATTCTTTGTTTCTTTTTATTTTCTATTATTATTTTTTATCCTTATTATCACTTTTTTAGTTTTATTATTATTTTTATTATTTTTATTATTATTTTTTAAATTTTTAAATTTTTTTATTTTATTATTATCCCCATTATTTTCCTTTTTTATTTTTCATTTTCATTAAACCTTATCATTTTCATTTTCATTATCATTATTATTATTATTATTTTCTTATATTGTTATTTTTATTATTATTTTATTATTATTATTATTATTATTATTTACTTTTTATTAGTTATTATTATTATTATTTATTAATTATTATTATAAACATCATCATTGTCTATTTTCATTTTATTAGTATTTCGAATGTTTTTTTTCCCCTCTTTTTATGGGAAAACAATCATAGTCGAGTGTAAACTTACGTAAACGTGGGGCCCAAAAATTTATGGGTAAATTACTATAAAGGGTTTTCCCTTTTTAAAACTATATTTACAAAAGGGCCACAAAACATTTTTCAGTTTTAGTGATTTAAAAAATTTTTTTCCAACCCATTAATCATTTGTTTTGGGAAAAATCTTAAAGAAAAAGGCTAGGAACCCAAAAAAAGAATTCTAAATTTGGCGCATCCAAAAATAAAAGATTTTTAAATAAACAAGACTGTGAGATTTTTAACAAAATAAAATTAAGAAAAATTTGGGACTAAAAAGAAAATTTCCTTTTCAAAGCTAAACCCGTTCCTATTGATTGACTTTTAAAAAATTTAAAAAATATACTTTGCTTAAAGGGGGTAGAAAATTATTTAAAACATAAAAAAATGAGAATAAAAATTTTTCTTTTAAACTACAATAGAAGAGCAACGTAAACATTCCCTTGAAGGGGTAAAATCAATTTTTTTTTGAAGAATTTTTTTCCCCCTTTTCACCTTTACAGAAAGTAGATTTTTCATTTCTTTCCCGAATATCGAAAATGATTCAAATTAAAAAAAAAAGATGCAAGAGAATGAAACTGATTTACAGTATCAAATTCCTTGATTTTAAACACGAAAAGAAGCCTCGTCCTACAATTATCAGTTACTCATCTAATTGGAAACTATATTTTACCTTGAAAAACTCTCTTATTGTTTACTTAAGACATCTTCCCATTTACTTCTGTAATTTCTCGAATGTATTTAAATCAGAACCTTATTGCATTTACAAAGCTGCTGTTGTAATGACATAGGCTACTAATGCTGAATCCATTAGTATAAAATATTCGACATTACTAAGCAATATTACTTGGTTCATAGATGATATGGTTTTTATCACAATTGGAAAAAAAAAACAAGATAAAAACATAACAGAAGACAGTCAAACCATATGTGAGGTTTTAACCCCCTTCCCGACCATACCCATCACCCTCCTCCCCTTTCCTAACCCCGACATTTCAAACCGTCTCGTATTCGCACCCTTTTCTGTCCCCTCACTTTTTCCCTTCCCTCTACTTCTATGGTAATCACCTCCTTTTCCATTCCTTTTTCCTGGTTTCCTTACTTTCTACCTTTAACCCTATTCTCTCCTGCTCCCATCCTATCTCTATCCTACCCAGCATCTGCCGTAATCCACAGGGCTAGTCGAGCACTGGCGGACCATTCTCCTCTGCCAGCCTCATTTTTACGCTTCTTTTTATTTTTGTATTATGATGGCTCTTTTGACATGTATTTCACACTTATTTACACATTTTTGTGCATTTGTGAATAAAAATACATTGAAGTCTATCGTTATCCCATAAAGTTTACAATGATTCACAAGCTGTGTGGATACCTGCCGCGAATGCATCTTTCTTTTACTTTTTTTTATCTATTGCATTTCAAGTTTTTTTCATATTTTAAATCTTTCTTTGACAGCAAGAGAATGTTACTGATTTTGCGATTTTTATTAATGAATCACAGCAGATTTTTTTGCGTATTTTTTATCTATAATATAATGTTCTTAATTATTTCATTTTATATTTATTGTTTTACTGTTTTATGTGCTACGCTCCTTTTCGCGGGAATTAATGTAACCCCCTTGTTTTTGTTTAATAATAAAGTGGATACTGTGACTATCCTATGACTTTACTTTTTGGATTATCTGTCTGGATTTTACACCACGGATGTTGAAACAAGATTGTACTGCCCCTTTTTACTTGAGTAGGTGTATCTACGCTGAACGTGTTTTATTCTTTTACATTACGTTTTACTGTAAACCATGTGTGCTTTTACTTTTACTTTTTATTTATTCTGAAATTTACTTACTTTTTATCTTTTATCTTTATCTTCTTTTATCCATGCTTCACCCTTTTAGTCGTCTTTTGTTTGACCTTTTGCATTTTTTACTTTTCTGTATATTTTTGCGATCTCCTTTACTTACCGTCATGTCACCTTTTACCCCTTTCTCGTGTCTTGTTACTTAGATGTTAGTTCTTTTTACTGTTTTTAAGCCCTTCTGGCATACTTTCAGTTTTTCTTGAGCCCTTCTGGCGTATTTTTATTAATTCGTAAGCCCTTCTGTCACTTGCTTTTTTTTTTTTTTTTTTTTTTTTTTTTTTTTTTCCTACTGCACGGTTCTTCTTGTTCATTTTAGGACTTTCTATTTTATTTAGTATGTATCATCTTCATATTGGTCACGCTCCTGGTAGGCCTGCATCTCCGGGGATAGTTGGCTTGTGAGTTAGTGTGGGTCTAAGCCTTTAGCCTGGTCCCCTCACCCCCTTATCGAGGAACGAACAGGGGCCCCTCATTTCCTTGGCCCCTAAGCCAAGGTCTCCCGCCTCACGGATAGGCTCATTTGGGTTCTTATTCACATAACCTTACATATAATATGAAATTTTAAAATAAAATGCTTAGAAAATGTCTTGGTTGCTGACAAAACTATTAGACCGACAGATGAATTAGTATAAAATGTGTATAAGGGAATTCCTATCTCTAAGCACCAGGAGTGAGTTTAATGGGGCTGCCTGTCCCCGCCCAATGAGTTAAGTAGGTGCGGGCCGCTGGAATTGATTTTATCAGAAGCGAACAGCCTTCCATTTGCGCATGAAGCATCTACGTGAAAGACGAAGAAAATTTGTGTTGAGATAAAACTGCATTCAGGTTTTAGTGTTTGGTTGCATTGAGTATATTTCAGATCAGACCTTGAGGGGGGAATCAGAGTCTTGGAGGGCAGTTGTCCCCACAGCCCCTCTCCCAAATGACGCCTCTGATGATAATATTGTGACAGTATTTATAAGTGGTTTTTGGAAATGCCGATACTTATTTGCGGGCATTGTTCGTTTCTCATTACTTTATGAAGTGGCCAGCTTGGAAGCATATATTAGTTTAACAGGAAACATTTCATCCTACTGCTGATTTCTTACGAAGCGTGTGGTCCCTTCCAAACCAAGAATGCAGAAAATTCGAATGCTAAGCAAGTCTCTCCACTTATTTGTCATCATACCTAGCAAGCAAAGTGGAGGTGTCATATTCCCTTTCTGCTGCATTTAAATGTTTTTCTGGGACACCCCAGTGTCTTCAATTTTGAAAATCTAGTTGTTTTTTTCTTAAATCCAATAATGTTCTGTCAGAAAAAAAAATAAAAAAAAATAAATAAAAATCGGCTTAAAAGAAATGTTTTTTCTTTGAATTATTAAATAAATAATCCTTTAATTTCAGGGCTTTCTTTGTGCGTATGTGTTTGTAATTGCAGTTAAATAAACTGTATCTTTTAAGCACTCAAAAGCAAATATATTCTATTTCTGTTGATTTACATTTGGATTAAGTTAGAAGGATAATGGTTATAGTTTCGCTGAGATGTATTAGGAATTTCTGACCTTTAATTGTCATTTCTGTAACAATTAAACAATTAATGTAAACTTTATTTAAGATACCGATTAAAAGATATCACATAATGAACTAATTTATTCTAGTGCCCCTAAAGTAACGATAAGTGTAACATCATTACTTTTCCAAGGGACTAACGTATCAAGTAATTAAGTTGCACTTTTAACCAAATACGCGCGCATTTTAGATTTTTTTTGTGAAATCCATGAATAGCCCATCAGATTAATTTCCTGTGCTGTGCAAAAAAATCCGTGCTATTATAGTACATAATGTTACCCGTATTTTAACAGTACAATATGAAATTATGCAGCCTCGTAAAATGTAAATCTCCTTACATAAATCGTTTTGATTTGGCCTTTTGTTTAATCTTGTTATAAATAACGGAATATCAAACAACGTCATATGTTGAAGCTTTACTACATTTAACTTTCACAAGCA
>NC_051402.1:27315562-27318467 GCF_015228065.2 Penaeus monodon | reverse complement strand
AAATATATAATATTAATTTAAATATATAATTTTAAAATGAATAAATATATAGATATATAATATATATATAATATATACAATATTAAAAGAATATAATATATATATAATAATACATATATATATATACATTTTATATATAATATTTTATAATATATATCTTTTTATATATACTTCATATATATGTATATCATGTATATATACATATATTATATATATTATATATACAATAATATATTTTTAATTATATATCATATAATTATGTTATATATATATATTGAATATGATATGTATATAATATTTATATATATTTTTTATATCATATTTTGTATAAATTATATATCATATATGAATTATATATATTATATATATAATATATTATATTTTATATATATCATATATTAGATATATTATATATATTATATATATAATACACACACACACACACACACACACACACACCCCACACACACACACACACACCACACACACACACACACACCCCACACACACACACACACACACACACATACACACACACACACACACACACACACACACACACACACACACACACACACACACACACAAAACATATATAAAATAATATATATATATATATATAATATATATATATATATAATATATATTAATATATATAAAAAAATATATAATATATATATATATATATATAATATATATATAATATATATATATAAAGGGAATACATAATATATATACTATTTTAATATATAACATACTTTTAAATATATATAGGTAATATATGATATATATAGAATATAATAATATATATAATATATAAAATAATATATAATATATATATATATAGATAGATATATCTATAATATGTAGATATATACATAATATATATAAAAATAAGTATATAATATAATATATATATATATCGATATATATATATATATATATTTATATTTTTATATAAATTTATATATATGAATATATATATATATATATATATATATATATTATATATATATATATATATATATATATATATATATATATATATATATATATATAAATATAATATATAATATTTATATGTAAGTAATAGATATATACATATAAATACACACATACAACACACACACACACACACACACACACACACACAACACACACAACACATATATATATATATAAATATATATATATATAGATAATATATATATATATATTATATATATATATATATATTATATAAAGATATAGAATAGATAAACATATAAATATAAATATATATAAAAAAATATATATATATATAAAAATATTTTAAAATATTAAATATATATATATATATATAAAATATATATTACAATATATATAATGATAATATAATTAAAAATTTATATTATAAAATTTTACATAAGTATTATATATTATTTATTAATTTATATATCAATTATATAGATATGTATGTATTTTGTATATTTTATATTATAATAAAAATATTATATATCATATATGAATTAATATATTATTTTAATTTTAAAATTTTTGGTATATTTTAAAATTATATTATAATTTTAAAAGATCATACATATTATAATATACACCCTGCATGTAATGCGGGATGTGCTTTCCCCAATCCTTTCCATTTTTCTGTCTTGTGCTCTCTATTTCCATATGTATGTTATAAAATAAATATATAATATATAATATATATAATATATAATATTTTTAAAATATATAAAAAAAAAAAAGGGGAGAGGGGAAGAGAGAGAGAGAAAGAGAGAGAGAGGAAGAGGAAGATAGATAGATAGATAGATAGTATAGATATAGTTAGATATAGGAAAATAATAGATATATATAGATAAGATATAGATATATATAGATATTGATTGATTCGATTTTTTTTCTCTCTCTCTCTCTTTCTCTCTCTCTTCTCTCTCCTCTTTCTCTCTCTCTCTTCTCTCTCTCTCTCTTTGAGAAGGCATTTTTTTAAATTTTTTTATTTAACATGATGGTACGGATCCTCGTGATATGCTACTGACTTCACCTAGCTTCATATGTCGCTATATATGTCGCTTTATTTCTTTAGCACTGGATATATGTATATTAGATTTTCCTTCCCATGCTAAAAACCCCCTTTTTCATGCCTGTTTGAAAAAATAATAATTTTTCCATAAGTTTAACTTTCGGACTTTTTTGTTAGATAGTTTTTTAAGTTTTCAGTTTATTAGCGATCATGAAAAGAAAAATTGCGAAAATTTAAACGGTTTTGATGCTCGTTCCTATTTCGATACCCCCTTTCCCCTCCATTTTTTTTTAAATATTCTAAGGGGAAAGGGTAAACGTTTTGATGAATGGTGGGCCCGCTAACCATTCTTAAAAGGATTTTTTGGTTTTTGATGAACTTGATGGGTTTCTCTTCTATCTCCCCATAATATATATATTTTTATAATATATATATATATATTATATATATTTTATATATTATATATATATATATATATACATCTTCCCAAAACTTTGAATTAATTTCCTCTATTCTTATTTTTGAAAAGCTTCTAAAGCTGTTTGCCAGAGTGAAATGCCTTTTCGAATCGATGAAGCCATACAAAGGGATTCCCACATTATAATTTTTTCTTTTTGGTTTAGTGTATGGATGAAAATCAAAGCCTGTCTGTTCTTTTGGGTTTGGGTATAACACACACAACCCCACACACACACACACACACACACAAAAACACACACACACCCCCCCCACTTTTTCCCCGCACATAACCATTTTCACACACACACTAGGCAATACATAAGTCTATTTCGTTTTCCAATAGACCACGTGGTCCAAGTCAAATTTAGAACCTCAATCAGCGGGCCATAGAGGATATTATATCTGACCTCGCCCCGAAACCCCCGA
Organism: Penaeus monodon; assembly: GCF_015228065.2. Classification (NCBI taxonomy): domain Eukaryota; kingdom Metazoa; phylum Arthropoda; class Malacostraca; order Decapoda; family Penaeidae; genus Penaeus; species Penaeus monodon. Next base: position 27,315,565 of record NC_051402.1, on the reverse strand, counting down.
ATT
>NC_051402.1:27312439-27315462 GCF_015228065.2 Penaeus monodon | reverse complement strand
TTCTTTGCACGTAATGTATATGTATGATTTGCCCTTCCTATGCTAACACACCTTTTACATGTCTCTGTTTGAACTGAACTAATATTTTTCCATAAGTTCAACTTTCGGACTTTCTTGTTCAGATAGTTTATTAATTGTTGCAGTTCATTAGCCGACTCACTGAAGAGAAAATTATTGTCTGAAAATCTTAAACTGTGTAGATGCTCGTCTCCTATTTCGATACCCTTTCCGCTCCATTTTCTTTTAAATATTTCCTCAAGGCAAGGTGTAAACAGTTTTGATGAGATGGTAGGGCCCTGCCTAACCCATTCTTAACCGGTATTTTATCGGTTTCTGTATGAATCTTGATGGTTGCTCTTCTATCTCCGCATATATATATATATATATATATATATATATATATATATATATATATATGTATATATATATATGTATATATATATATATATATCTTCCAATACTTTGCAATTAATTTCCTCTATTTCTTATTTTTGAACAGCTTCTAATACTGCTGTAATTTGCACAGAGTGAAATGCCTTTTCGTAATCGATGAATGCCATACAAAGGGAATTCCTACATTCATTTTTTTTCTTATTTGGTTTAGTGTATGGATGAAGATCAAAGCCTGTCTGTTCTTTAGGTTGGATATAACACACACACACACACACACACACACACACACACACACACACACACACACACACCTTCCCCCACTCACACACACATACACACATTTTCACACACACACTATGGCATATACATAAGTCTATTTCTGTTACCAATAGACCACGTGGCTCCAAGTCAAATTTAGAACCATCAACTCAGCGAGGCCATAGATGACGATTATATCTGACCTCGCCTGACCTGACATTTCGTGTTCAGCACCCGACGTGGTAAGGTCGACCTAGCCCTCCGTGGCATATACATAAGTTCCTTCTGTTACCAATAGACCACGTGGCTCTTTACCACGTGGCTCCAAGTCCAATCTAGAACCATCAGCTCAGCGAGGGTGTAGATGATGATTATATCTGACCTCGCCTGACCCGACAGATCGTGCTCAGCACCCGATGTGGTAAGGTAGACCTAGCCCCCCCCCCTCTGGGCGGGTTGACCCGATACGTGACCCCGCTTTACCCCTAGACATCGTCTCGTGTGTTGTACTCTTATCAATAAAGAGTGAAGCCATCATACAACTATAACTACCCCTGGTAAGCAATTGTACCACAGTACTCATAGACTTGTACAGACTGGTGTCAGGTTGGTCACTGCATCCTTTCGGCTCACAGCACGAACGCAAAACCCCCAAAGAAAAGAAAAAAATGATCGACCGTTCCTAAAGACATGTCAAGACAAATCCACATGAGTACACGTTTTGGGCCCTTTACTTATTTCTTTTCCCTTCCTTCTCCTATAAATGTATTAAAGCATTGGTTTTGTTGGGTAAAAATGCTAAGTGACAGCAAATGGCACGTTCTCACACTATTCTCTTGACCTCAGGTTGCATTACTGTGTGATCGCGGTATGTGGTCAACAAACATGAATATCATTCGTTAGTTAAGTAGTTAATTAATTTCTCTCGTTATTAGAGATTTATGTTGTTTCAACTGCAACAAATTTAACGCATTTGTGATTTTATCTTATCACGAATATCATTTCATTTTATCTCGGTCCTCCCCTCGTACTTTCTCTTTCACTTATGCTCAGCTGGGATGAGGAAAAGGTCACTAAATGACCGATTATTTTTTCCGTCTCGACCTGACCTCACTTTCTCTTCTCCCTTCCGGTAAGTTGGGACGTGGAAAGGGTCATGAGAGGACCGCTTGTTTTTCCCGTAATTTGGTTGTTGTTGTTTTGTTGGTACCTTGGGGATTAACCGTAGCACTGTTACATTGCTCATTGGTGACACGTTCTACCGGCGCTAGAATGGAGCTTGTAACGCAATTTTATTAAAATTTAATTTTTTGTGTATAGCGTAGGATCTTCCCCATATCATAGTGCACAGGTATGTCCGGTATAACCCAGGGTTGCGTAAATGCCTAATAGATCTCCGCTCTGATGTTCGACAGTAGGTAAAGGTAAAACCGAACTTATTCGTTCGATCGGCAACTTTCGAGTCAGTGTGACCTGCAATGACATTCGTTGATTAATGTAGGACTAGGGTTTAGGCTAGAATCATTATTTGCTTATTAATCACACCCTTCTCACCCTCTTGAAGTTGCTTGCATGTTTTGAGTATATCCCAAGCGATTGTGTGATTCGTAATAATTTAGTTTCCTGTAGGGAATGTCACAAGCATCCATCACAGATGCACAGAAAAGAGCAGGTTATTTCTAGATTTTCCTAGCTCAGTTCACTTCAATGTATGGCATTTTGGGTATAGGATCCCCCTATCAGTGAAGTCTAACATGTATAGCTAGACATAGATACCTCGGCAGTTCAGATTTTCTGACACTGAGAAGATTTGCTTGCTAAAAAGCTTGTGAATATATTCATGTTACCATTCATTAATTAATTCTGTCGCATATCAGTAAATGTTGAATTCAATGTGGTAGTTGAAATAATTTTTAGCTAGCACTGCTAATTTACCTCAGTTTTGTAATAATGAACGTTAATATTCGTGTTTGTGATTCACTCCCACTTTTACTCATTCACACTTGCTGTCACTCACACACGCACACACGCACACACTTACTCATCCACGCAGGATAAAAGACACTGAAACCTTTTTCATTAATAGGGTTTGTGGCTGTTGTAGAGCTGGTGTAAAGATCTATGACGTATCTCTTTTGCCTGTAATATTCTCAGTTGTGACGAGTGACTCCAACATGATTTTACACGTATTTCCTCTCTGTGTGACGACAACTGGTTCAAGTAAATCCTTGAAGATTGCCGTTGTCGTTTCCCTTATCTACTCTCATATCTATCAGAGACGGTTGGTAGTTCAAGCCATGTCCATGCAGATCGCTACTGGCGTCTCCCTCTCCTATTGTCTTCTTTACCTTTGTGAAAATAAAATACACAAA
>NC_051402.1:27292439-27307439 GCF_015228065.2 Penaeus monodon | reverse complement strand
ATACATACCCATGAATATATGCCTATATATGTGTTTACTGGGATATGTTTGTATGTATTGATATATTCATATATCGATATGCTTACACGCATATGATAGTCTCTCCTTCTGAATATACCCTTCTAGGTTGGGTAGATAAAACCCTTCGTCCAGTGCTGGGAAATACCATAGAGAAAGGTAGCGCTGGCTGAATATTGTTCATTGGACAGAAATACCATGAAAAGTTGTGTATGGAAACAAGAACCACTGAAGAGAAAAGAAAGATATTAGACCCAAAGGCTAAGCGACAAAATGTGTGAGGAAAATTTGTCAGTCTCAGAGCGGACCCCACACTAGGTGCATCTGACTCTGTTACCCGGTTGAATTACTCGAACAATTAAGTAGACAGATCTCCCAAAGTTTTAATTTATAAAAATTCTGGAACCAAAGATTAGGCATATTGGGTAAACAAATAATAATGAAGTGAAACATTCTTTCAGTTTCCTCTGATAAATTAATCCGCAAGTACTGGAGATCTGAACTCCTAAAAGGTCCATGGTGGCAGTTTGCCATTTAATTGTGAATGTTAAACATTTAGAGTAGATAAGTAAATTCTACGTATCTCGGTAACACCACAAGACATGTAAATATAACGATACACACTCACAGACACCACACACACAAACACACTCACACACAAACAGACCACACACACACCACACACAACACACATACACACCCCCCATATTATATTATATATATATCTATATATATTATATATATATATATATATATATATATACATATATAACACACTTACACACATACATATATATATATATAATATATATAATATATATACATACATAACAATTACACACCCACACACACACACACACTACACACACACACACACACTCACACAACACAACACACACAACACATATATATATAATATAGTGTATTTAATATATTAGAGATTATATATATATATATATAGATAATCTATATATATATATGTATTTATATGTAGGTTATTATATATATATATATCATATATATATATATATATGATATATATTATAATATAATATATATATATAATATAGTAGATGTATGTATGCATTATATGTATGTAATATGTATGTTAATTTATCTATACATCACACACACACACACACACTCTCACACACACACAACACAACACACACAACCACACCACACCACACACACATCTATATATATATTATATATATATTATTATATATATATATTATATATAATATAATCATATATATATGTACTATATTTAATGCATGTATGCATGTATGTATATGTAGGTATATGTTGTGTCTATTATATATATATATATATATATATATATATATTATATATATAATATATAATTATATTCTATATATATGTATTTCTTGTCTTGTATGTATGTATGTATATGTATTATATATTATAACACACACATTACAACCACACACATGTGTAATATATATATAATATATTATATATATATTATACTATCGATATTATATATATCTATCTCTCTATCTATGTACTCTCTATATACACACAATTACATATCTCTATACGATATATATTATGAATATATATATATATCTATATATATAAGATATATATTATATCTTAATATACAATCTACTCTCATCCCATATCATCTATATATAATATATATATATATATATATATATATATATATATCTCTATAATATATATGTGTGTGTGTGTGTGTGTGTGTGTGTGGTGGTGTGTTTTGTGTGTGTGGGTGTGTGGTAGGTGTGTGTGTCTGTTGTGTGTTGTGTGGTGTGTCTGTGTCTGTGTGTGTGTATGTAGATGGTTACAATAGGATATTTACTATATATATAATATAGATATATGATTATCTATATATATATATGCTATATATATATATAGATAATATTATATAATTCCTGTGATTGTATAAGATTACTCTAATTCCACCTAGAGAATAAAAAGCAGCTGATACGATACAATACATTATAACTGTCAATAAACACAGTATATTAGGCACGATATAATATATATAAAATCACTGTATAAGACCGTTATGATATATAATGTTCAATAAATGACTCTGGAAATAAAGAATCAAATATTGCACTATTTCACAGTAATAATAGACATGATATAAGATGTATGTGACAAGAATGACTCTGGCAATAGATCAAGATTAGCACTGGTACATACATTCGTGGGTGCAGATAATTGGAGGTTGGTGTGGCAGTCGAGGTCCGGTTAGACCAAGTTGTCCTTGCGTCTTGCTGCTGTCGTCTTTATCTCGGGTCGGCATGTATTATATGTATGTATGTGTGCGAAGGTGACCTGCGTGACCCGTCTTACAGGAAAATAGTGTGCTGATCCAAGTGTCAGCTTAGGTTGCTTATTTCCCTGATTGGCTGGCTGCGGATCGTCGCAATTCATAGGTCCGAGTTCCGCCCTCTCGATCGGTCTCTGGGGTGATTTTCTCCCTATGATACGAAGCCAATTCTCCAGAAAGATCAAAGATCGCAAGCCTGCCCGGGACGGCGTCCTTGGTGTCCCGACCCTGGGTTGAATATACGCAAACCATCGCCCTTAAGTAAGGTCACATCTGTGTATTGTAATTTGATTCATATGTTCTCAGGTCATGTTAACTCTAAATATAATACTTTCGATATTTGCAACTGTAAACTCCACATATAAATACTTTCAATACACCCAGAACACTACAATATATTTATATAACAATTAAATGTAACACTTATACGCATATATATGTTGTGTGTGTGTGTGTATGTATGTGTGGTTTCTGTGTGTGGTGTGGGTGTGTGTGTGTGTGTGTTGTGTGTGTGTGTTTGTGTCTATGTGTATGTTGTGTGTGTGGTGTGTGTCTATCTATCTATCTATCTATCCTATCTACATGCATATTAACACACCCCATATATAGATATAGTATAGATATTTGTAATGTGAATACCATAGAGAAAGGTACGCTGCATGGAATTGTTCAATTGGACAAGAAATAACCAATGACGAAGTGTGTATGGGAAAAGAACCAACTGAAGAGAAAAGAAAGATATTAAGAACCCAGGCTGAAGCGACAAATGTGTTAGTAAAATTTGTCAGTCTCATAGCAGGATACCCCACACTAGTGCAATCTGACCCTGTTAACCACGGTGAATTACGCGAACAATTAGTAGACATAGAGATCTCCCAAGTTTTAATTTAGAAATTCCTGGAACAAAGCTTAAGGCAATCTTGGTAAAACAAAATAAATAAATGGAAGTGAAAACATTCTTTCAGCTTTCCTCTTGATAAAAAATTAATAATCCCAAGTACTGGAGATCTGAAACATCCTAAAAGGTCCAGATGTTGGCAGTTTACCATTTAACTTGTGTATGTTAAACATTAGGTAAGCATAAGTAAATTCTACAAGATGTATCTCGTTAACACCACCAAGAAATGTAAATATAGAACACTACGCACAGACACACACACACAAACACACTCACACACCACCCACACACAACACCACACACACACGCACACCACCACACACATATATATATATATATATAATAATCATATATATAGTAGTATATATATATATATATATATATATATTAATATATAATATATATATACATATATATACACAATTATATACATATATATATATAATATATATATTATAATATATATAATTATAGAATATATTACAATTACATATATATATAGTAGTATATATATATATATATATAATATATATATATATATATATATATACATCATACAATTACACACCCACAACAATCACACAACGATCACAACACACACACACACACCCCATCCACACACCCATATATATATATATAATATATATATATTATATATATATATTATATAAATATATATATATATATATATATGTTGTTGTATATGTATGTATAGATTATATATATATATAGATATTATATATATATTTATATATATATATATGTATATATATATATCTATTATTATGTCTGTATGTATTGTATGTTTGTATATGTATGTAATTATATATATATATATAATATATTGTATGTATGCAGGTATATGTATGTATAAAAATGTATTTAATTATCTATACACACACCACACACCAACACGTCACACACACACACACACACACACAGAAACACAAAACCCAATGCACACACAAAACACACACACCATATATATATATAGATATATATATATAAATATATCTACCTAATAATTATATATATATATATGTATGTTATACGTCTTATATTCATGTATGCATGTAATGTATATGTATGGTATATTGGTGTATATTATATATAGATATATAGATTATATATATATTATATATATAGATATATCTACTATATACCTCTATATACTATACTATATATATATATATATATATATTAATATATTATATATATGTATGTATGTATGTATGTATGTATGTATATGGTATGTATATATTTACACACACAATACATAATATATATAATTATAGATTATATTATAATATATATATATACTATATAATATATATATATAATCCCTATATATTTATATATATATATCTATACTATATATATAATATATATATATATAATTATATATTATTTTTGTGTGTTTGTATGTGTGTGTTGTGTGTGTGTGTGTATGGGTGTTTGTGTGTGTGTGTCTGTGTCCTGTGTGTGTGTATGTATATGTACATGTATATTATATATATATATATAGATATATAATATAATATATATATATATATATTATTATAGATATATAATATATCTATAAGTATATATACTACTCACTGTGATGGGTTAAGATTACTCTAATATCCATCCACACATAGAGAAATAAAAGCAGTCTGATACGATAACAATACATTATTAACTTTTCAATAACAACACGTATATAGGCACGATTATAATATATATAATCACGTATATAGACACGATATGATATATTGTGTCCAAGAAATGCTCTGGAAATAAAGATCATATTAGCACTCTTTCACAGTATATAGACATGATATAATATGTTGTGCAGAAATGACTCTGTGAAATAATGATCATGATTTACCTGGTACACATTCGTGGTGCATATAATTGGAGGTTGGTTGGGCAGAGCTTCCGAGGTCGGTAGACCAATGTTTGTCCTTAGCTGTCTTGCTGCTGTCCTTATCTCCGGGTCGGCATGTATGTATATGTATGTATGTGTGCTAGCGTGACCTAGCGTGACCCCCCCGTCCCTTACAGGAAAATAGGTGTGGCTGATCCAAGTTCAGCTTGGTTTCTATTTGCTGAATTGGCTGGCTGCGGACGTGCGCATTCCTAGGTCCGCCCTTCGATCGGTCTCTGAGGGTGATTTTCCTATTATAAACGGAAATGACCACGATTCTCCAGAAAGATCAAAGTCGCAAGCACTGCCCGGGACGCGTACTTTGACCGAACCCTGGTTGATATCGAAACTCGCCAGTGAAGAAGGTCACATCTGTGTATTGTAATTTTGGATCCTATTTTCTCAGGTCAGTGTTAAATGCTACATATAATACTTTCATATTTGCACTGTTAAACCTCCACATATAAATACTTCATATACACACACACACATATATATTTTATATACATATAAATGTAACCACATATATACGCATATATAGTGTGTGTTTGTGTGTCGGTAGTGGTGTTTCTGTGTGTGTGTTTGTGTGTTGTGTGTTTATGTTGTGTGTGTGTGTGTGTGGTGTGGAGTGTGTTTGGTGTCTATGTTAATGTGTGTGTCTAGCTATCATCTATCTATCTATCTCATGCATATACACACACACGCCTATATAGATATAGTCATATAGATATAGTGTAATGAGGCACGCACGGGTGGGGTCCTGGACTTGTCGTGTAAGGACTCAATGTGGTTGTGACTGGGTTGTACTGCAGTTTTCCTTTGAAGCGTGGTAGAAATTAAAGTTGTCAGCTATTTCTAATGGTATTTATTCTCATGGAGTATGGAACTGGCGTACGAGGACAAGGCAAAGGCAGGGACCTGCCTGGGACGCAGAGGCGTAGAGACCCTGCCTGCCCCCTGGCTGTGAGCGTCTGTCTAACTGCTCAGAAATTTTTCTGTGAACAAACAATCGGTTTTGGGGGGGGGGGAAACATTCATCCTGGAAAAGCATGAAAAAGAAGTTGATGAACACAAATTCCGATACATATGGTCACCTGGTGTTATTTGGTGTGCATGGGGAAAGAGGTACCCTTTATATACAGTTTGTGTGTAAAAGAGTTATGGTGTTTACAGGCAAAAAGCTTCGTTATCAGGAGACAGGATTTGCGAGTATTTCCAAAATATAAACAATCATTTCCCTATCGAACAAGATAGTGCTAACATACTTAGCGGATTCGGAATAGCATTTTCTGACTAACATTTTGAGTAAAACAACACATAATTGTCTCAGAGGACAACAGAAATACAGCATGGGAATTGTTTACAATCAATACGGGGGAATCAGCGTGTTCTAAGGTCACTTTGTCATAGTTGTAGTGTCCGGCTGAGTCACAGTGGAGTTACCTCTGAGAAAAGCACATATTGGCTTTTTTCTGGTGGGTAGATATCACATAAAGCATTTTACTGATATAGATATAGACAAATAGATAGTAAATTGGTTTGGAGGTAGACCAGACAGATAGACGTTGCATGTATGTGTATGTAAAATATGATATATATCTCTATATCTATAATATATAGTATAGATATATATATATATATATTATATATATATATATATATATATAAGATATAGATATATAATATATATATATATATATATATATACATATACACACACACGTGCTGTGTGTATTCATGTTTTTTATTTTTCTACACGTGTGTGGCATGTGTGTGTATGTGGTTGTTTGTGGGTATTGTGTGGGGTGTGTGTGGTGTGTGTGTGTGTGTGTGTGTGTTGATGTGTGTGTTGTGTGTGTGTGTGTGTGTGTTGGTGTTTGTGGTGTGTGTTGGTGTGTGTGTGCGTTCGAGCGTGTGGTCTGTGATCTACTTATTCATGACACGTGTGGCTTATAATCAGATATGCAACACACACACATCATTTAAAAGTTGGCAGACAAACATAACTATATACAAAGTCAAGGTATCCAAAATGGGGGGGAATGGCATTTGGGTTTACGACGGACCCCCGGCGTCATGTCCCTCAGGCTAGACCAGTAAGTTTCTATAATCACACAAAGTTGAACCTAAATGCATATAACAAATAGAATAATATTAAAAAAAAAAAAAAAAAAAAAAAAAAAAAATATATATAATATATTATAATATATATATATATATATATATCATCTATGATATATCTATCTATATCTCTATTCAAATACTTCTGTGTGTGTGTGTGTGTGTGTGTTGTGTAGGTTGTGTGTGTAGGTTGTGGTGTGTGCGTGTATGTGTATGTGTATGTTTACGTGTGTGTGTGTGTGCGTGTGTTTGGAGTGTGTGTGTGTCTGTGTGTGCATAACCGAATCGCAAGCAATGTACCTATAACATCCAAAACCCCCCACCCATCCCCCTCCCCCCACCCCACACATCACACAACCCACACACACACACACACACACACACACACACACACATAACCCACGCCCGTGAGCTCCCTACCCCCACTACACACCCACAACAGCGAAGGCATGACACAAACACACACACACACACAACACACACACACACACATCACACCACCCCACACCACACACACCCCCAACCCAAACAACCCCCAAACATATATATAATATATAGTATATATATATATATAATATATAAAATATATATATATCTATATAAAAATATTTCTGTAGATGATATCTATATCTATCTATATTATCCTCTCTAGCTCTATCATATTCTATGAGATATAAGAGATATATATATATCCCTCTCTATATATCTCCTCGATTCTATCTACATCTATATTCATTCATTATCTATGCTATATCTCTCTCTCTATACTCATATTAATCTCATTATAATCATATATACATAACTATCTACTCATATCTCTCTCTATATATATATTCTAAGTCTATCTCAGCTCATCTATCACATATTTTCTAGTATATGATAGATATATATATATAAAATATTTCTGTATATGACTCTATATATACATATATATCATATACATATATATATATATCTCTCTATATATATATCTCTCTATCTATATATATATATATATATATATATATATATAAATAAAAAAAAGTATGCTATATAATTTTATAATTTATAATATAATAATATATTTATCTATTATACCTATATATCATATATATAGTATCATAATAATAGATCTGATAATATATATATCTACACATATATATTATATATATATATATCTAGTCTATATATATTTTTTTGTAGTGTGCTTTGTTTTTGTGTACTACAGTTATTTTTATGAATGTATAGTATATGTAAATATGTAATTATAGCTTTATATATGTTGTATGTAGATATGAATATCTTCTTCTTTTCACGGTAGGTTATGTCTGAGCCGCCGTGGTAACAGCATGATACTTAATTGTAGTTTTCATGTTCTGATTATCTTGGAGGAGTACGATGGTAGGGTCCCCCATTTTCCTTTCCACGGAGAATGCCGGTGTTACCTTTTTTTTGTTTTTTTTTTTTTTTAGGTAATCATCTCTTCTATTTTATCCGGTCTTGGGGACCTATCACTGACCTTGGGCTGTGCTAGTTAGGGTCAATCAAGGTGAAGTTCCTTGCCCACGGAACAACACCGGCGGTCGGTGCCTCGAACCTAACCCTCGAATTCAGATTGCCGTCGTGACAGTCTTGGTCCGAACGAAGCTCTAAATCATTCGGCCACCGGCGGCCTTGAACAATCATGGGCTTCATGGATTTTTGCTTATTCAATTTAGAGCGTGGTTTGCCATTTGCCTTCCCGCCCGGTGGTTTTTTTTTTTTTTTTTTTGTTTTTTTTTTTTTTTTTTTTTTTTTTTTTTTTTTTTATATTTTTGTATCGAGTGGTCACCATCTACTATTTACACTTCCACTTGAGGATTGGCCACCCAGTGCTAGGCAGGCTAACGAGGTGAAGTTCCTTCCCAACCGGAAACACGCGGGCGTTCGGTACTCAAAGCCTTAGAACTCAGATTGCCGTCGTGACAGTATTGAGGTCCGACGCTCTACACCATTCGTGCTCAGGTAGACCACCGTGTCGCGGGCCCGTATATTTTGAATATTATATAGATGATGATATATAGTATCATATATCAATAATATCTAATAATTTCTATATATATATATTTTATATATATATATATTTTATATATATTCATACATAATCATTTATTATCATATATCTCATACTAATATTATTTAGTTTGATAATTGTATATATATATAACGCGATTGTTCCTGGGTAACTGCACAGAGACAACTGCAGGACTCCCTGGGTGGTTGCCCACTTTTGAACTAGCGATAGCACCCTATTAGCTTGCTCCGCTATACCGTGTGTGAGAAACTGCGAGGTGAGAATATGTGAGAGATCACCTCTGGTTCTCCTACATATTGCAAACCCGAAATTAGGACTACAATGCATTAACCATTACAAGAGAAGACGGCTAATTCCGACGCCGGGCAATGGGTCGTTAAGATCGCTACGGTGTAGGCCGGGGCTGCTTAGTCAGTGGGTTTCAACGCAGGCTTGACAATGGTTAAAGCTGGTTCATTCTAGGGAAGACAAAGAATGATATAAGTGAAACACATTATTAAAGAATCTCGTGGGCAACCTTGTGTGGAACGGTTAAGGTCCAAATAGTTACTAAGGAATTTGCTGATGATTCGCAAAGGACGAAAAAAAACTGCAAATCACTAATTGGTACAGCCCAATCATTGATCGCATTTTTAAAAAAGTTCAGATGACCTCATACTCTTAGTCTTAAAGCAATGCTACGGATATATGGTGAGGGGGATTAGGGGTACGCACCAAGACCTTCAATATTGCAAGTGCTGAAGAAATGGAAATTTTTTATAAACTCTCTCCAATATACTTTAGACACGACAACTCACCTAAGCAGAGGATTTCAATATACATCATGGGAGACCTCAAGGCGCCGCAAGTGGAAGGAACGAATAATCCCTACTGAAAAAATTATAAACACCCTGTTTTTTTGGAAAATTCGGCGGCCTTGGAGATATGGGTGAGAGAGGTAGACCGAATTTTGTTGAATTTCTTTTAGTTAGGCAATAGCTTAATTTAGTATTGTGGTGCGCCAATCCTGGTTGTTTCCCTAGATCGACCACTCCAAGCCCTTGGTACATCTTGGGTTTCACCAGACAAAGAAACACAGCAGAAAGAAAGAAAGCAACGATTTGACTACATTGTGCAGACCAGAAAAATTGGTCCGAAAGTCTGCTATAGAAAAATACCAATGTCCTTAAAAAATGCACCGTAGAGACCCTTGTGTCGATGTCAAACAGTGACGCAACTAACTACTTAGAAAACTCGAGACTTTGTAACACTTTAAAATAAAGACTTCTAAAAAGATGGAGCGTCCACAACACCGACCGTGCTATAAGCTCACTACAAATAACGCTGATAAAAATTACAGAATTACAGTGTCAAACAATTTTGATAAATACTCATCATGTGAAGATGATATCAGACCCAAACGAGGTTATGGGAAGAGAGGACAAAGAACTCCTGCACGTAGAAGCACTCGCTCTTGAATAAAACTATCTTTCCAAAAAAAAGAGACAAATTCCCCCTGGATATCTGAAAATAACACTAATGAAATTTGAAACCGAGAATATGCCTAAAATAAAAAGTATCAATAATCCGTTGAAAAAGTAATTTACAAAACAACGAATACAAGACTTCAAAGATTATTGCGACAAAATAAGGAAAATATTTAAATGACATTGCCGAGAATTGAAACCTGTTCTATCAATTAATGACACTAACGAACTCTACCAAGAGTACGAAACATCACAAGTTGGAATGACAACGACAAATTTCAACCTACAATGGACACTATCAAAACTGAGATGGAACTTTGTTTATTAGTGTATGGAAAAGAAGTCAGAGAGATAGATTGAATCATATTGTTTCCAACTTATACAAAAAGAAATAAAGATCTAACGAACAACATTAATAACCTCAATGACCGTGAGGGATGAACCACTCGCCACTGCGCTTGACGGAAGTTATAAAAAGCCATAAAAAAGTTAACGAATAACAAAGCCCCCCGGAATACATGAAATAACAGAGCAGAACTAATTAAGAAATGCCTGGCTAAAGTGTGTTGAATACTTTCTACAAACTCTGGACAAAAAATATGGAATGAAAGAAATGGCAGAAGACTGGTAAAAATCAGTCTTTACTTTTTTAAACTAGCCCATAAATCCTAAAAACGTTAGACGGCACTCCATGCAAAAACAATAATGAGGACAAATTGCATTAATAATTCACAAGCAGACAAAATTTTGTTTGAAATTATTGCTGGAGAAAGGAATGAGTTGAAGTTAAGAAGAGTGGAAATTGCAGACGAAATGATTGTCAGTGTTTTCGTCCTTGACTCAACGGTACACCCTAGAAACCAGATTCTAAAATTTAAAATTAAAAATTGATCATATAGAAAAACAGAGAACATCAAAAGACCTATAACCATCTTGTGTTTTCAAATCGATTATGTGAACACTTTGATACTGTTGATCACGGATTCCTCTGGAATAACATGTATGATATTAAGTTTCCAAACACATAATCATCTAACTAATAAACGCCTTGTGGACCACACAACTCTGTAAGAACCACTACTTATGGTTAACAGAATGGTTCGAAGTCAAACAAAGGATTAGACAGGGTTCGCTTCTGTCTCTGCAAGCCTCTTTAATTTAATATATATTCTGAAACAATTATGAGAGGTTGCTCTAGAGAATTTTGAAGGAACGGTGGATGTTGGATGATACAAAATAATCAATCTGAGGTATGGCCTATTATAATAGTTTTGATTGCCATCAAGTATCACTTAACATACCGGAACCCCTACTAAAGACGTTTAGAGAGCAATCAAAAATGCTTGGCTTGTTTCTTAATGCCATAAGAAAACTAAGATCATGAAGATCAAGATAACCGGCAATGAACCATGATGCACATGTTACATCAATGGAATGTTGTGGAAAATGGTGAAAGAGTTCACTTATCTTGGAGCTGTTTAACTATACATAGATGATTCCCAGAGATAAAATGCTAGAATTCCATTGCCAAAACGCCACAAGTGCTCTCAATAACATCTGGAAAGACCGAAGCATTACCGTACGGACAAAGCTGAGGTTATTGAACAAATTAGTTTTCCCAATTGCCTCATATGGTTCTGAGTGGTGGGTATTGTAAGTATATAGACAATAAAAGATCAATAGTTTTGACACTTGTGGGTGGTTCCAGACAGTACTGCGTATTAGCTGGAACAGAGAAGAAAGAGACGAATGATGAAGTGCTGAGAAAAATAAATTGTAAAGACCGACTGTTGGGAATCTTGAACAGAGGGAAATTAAAGTTTATTGGTCCAATGTAATAAAGAAGTAAAAGTATTGAGACAAAACTTGCTGACAGGGATGGTGATAGAAACAGAGGAAAGGCAAACCGAAGACAAGACTGAGCGACAATATCAAAGATATTTGCGGCTGTCGATGGTACAAGTGGAAAAGAAAAGCGTCAGATCGAGTTTTTTAGTGGCGAAGGATGTGGGAGGTCCACGGCTGCTCAAACGATGAGCATAACCGTTTATTGAGGATGTGACACATATATATATGTACACTCACACCCACACAACGACACACACACAACACACACACACACACACACAGACACACACACAACACACGCAACACACACACAACACACACACACACAGCATATTATGTATATATGTGTGTGTTTTTTTTCTGTGTGTGTGTGTGTGTGGTTTGTTTGTTTATGCGTATGTGTACCCACACACACACCACACACCCACCAAATTGTTTAAACATATACATATATGCACTGCGCACACACACACACATACACACATATTGGAAACCTATCCATATATGCACGCCACACACACACAAACACACACACACACACACATACACAACATACATACACACACACACACCCACACATACACACACACAAACACGCATATATGTTATATATAGTGTGTTGTGTTTTGTGTGTGTGTGTTTGTTGTGTGTGTGTGTGTGTGAGTGTGTGTGTTGTGTGTGTGTGTGTTTGTGGTGTTTTTGCGTATGTGTACCACACAAACACACATATTTAAACATATACATATAATGCACACACACACACACACACACACACACATATGGAAACGAAATATACATAATGCACGCACACACACACACACATACATACACAGACACACCCGCATATATGTATCTATTTGTGTGTGTTTTGTGGTGTGTTTGTGTGTGTGGTTGTGTGTTTGCTTAAGTGCACACAAAGCACACACGACACACACACACACACACACACACCACACAGCACACACACACCACATCGAGCCACATGTTTTAAACCTATACATATATGCAACCGCACACAAACACACACATACACAAATAATTGAAACATATACATATATGCACACCACACACACACACACACACACACACCACACAGCACACACACATACACACACACACAGCCATATTGTATAATATTTGTGTGTGGTGTTGTGTTGTGTTGTGTGTGTGTGTGTTGGTGTGTGTTGTGTGTGTGTGTGTGTGTGTGTGTTTTAGGCGGATGTGTACCACGCACACACACACACGACACAAATATTTAAACATACATATATGCACGCACACACCCTCATATACACAAATATTAAACATATACATATATTGCACACACACACACACACAACACACACACACACACACACACACACACCACACACACACACACACACATCACACACACACACACACACACCACACATAACACATACACAACACGCATATATGGTATAATATGTGTGTGTGTGTGTGTGTGTGTTTATGCGTATGTTTTAACACACACACCACAAACACACACACACACACACACCAGGGTACCACCCGATATTGAAACATACATATTGCACACCCACACACACACAACACACACACACACCCACACACACACACACACACACACACACACACACACACACACACCACACACCAGATATGAAAAAACATACATATATTGACACACACACACACACAATACATATATGTAGATGTAAATACATATAATATATATATATATAATATTATATAATAATATAATAATATAATATATATATTATATATTATATTATATATACATATATGCAGAACACACACACACACACACCCACACACACACACAAACATATATATATAATATATAATATATATCTATGATATATATATATATATATATATAGACTTATATATATATCTATCATATATCATATATGTATATATATAATATATATCTCTTATATATATATATATATAGATGTCATATATACATACATATATATATATTATATATAATATTTATATAGATATATTATTATATATATATAGATAGATATATATATTGTGTGTGTGTGTGTGTGTGTGTGTGTGTGTGTGTGTGTGTGTGCGTGTGTGTGTGTAAATCCATGATCGCCAACGTCCTTGTGGGATCAAGTGCCCTGTCCTACAAGGACGTTGGCGATCATGGATTTCCATTATTTTCTTGGCAATCTAGAGCGGTGGTTTGCCGTTGCCTCCGCCCGGTGTTTTTATTTATCGAGTCACCATCTCTATTTCCCGGGTCTGGGACACGGCACTGACTTGGGCTGGCTCGCCCACCCAGTGGGTTAGGTAGCAATTCGAGGTGAAGTTTATGTATATGTTTTTAAGTAT
>NC_051402.1:27287439-27289939 GCF_015228065.2 Penaeus monodon | reverse complement strand
GTGTGAAAGTTTCTTGTGCCAAGGAACACGCGCCGGCCGATGACTCGAACCCTCGACTCAGATTGCCGTCGTGACATAAAAGAATTGATCCTGAGCTCTAACACACTCCTCGCCACCGGCGGCCTTTAACTGTTATATACCAAGTCCTTTTTTTTTCCAACACAACAGCGGATGCGATATCGCAAGCCCTTCCGCCTCGTACGTCGCCCGTGTACACGATTACATCCTTTCCATTCTACTTACTATACATCGAGGGGCAAACCCTTGTTAATTTCCTAGTTTGACACCCTTAAAAGAGAGTCGCCTGCGAGAGACCAACAGAGACATCCTACAGCACGCTAACCGGACCGAATCTATTATTTGTCAGTTTATCATTCACTCTCCCACAATAGACTGCTGCAAGTGAACGAGAAGTCTGTTAACACCTTCACCACTACCCAAAAGATTACCGCAATGTGCCATATTCAACTTGTCTGCACTCTGCCACTCATCGGCCCCGTTACACGCACACAACACACACACACACACACACACACACACACACACACACACACACACACACACATACACACACACACACACACTTAGGTATATCTATACATTTATGTTTGTTATAGTATAATGTTAAAGCCGCGGTGGCCGAATGTTATAGCGTGGACTCAAGACTGTCACGACGGCAATCTGAGTTTCGAGGTTCGAGTCACCGACCGCCGCGTTTGTTCCCTTGTCAAGTAACTTCTACCTTATTGCCTACCTAGCCCCTGGTCTAATACCAGCCCAAGCAAGTGCTGGTCCCAAGCCCGGATAAATAAGAGAATGATTACCTAAAAAGGTACACCGGCACTCTCCGTGGAAAGGAAACTGGGGACCCTACCACGTATTCACATCCAAGAGCTCACAACATGAAAACTACAATTCAAGTATCATGCTGTGACCACGGCGGCTCAGACATGAACCTAACCTGTCAAAAGAATATGTAGATGTAGATATCTATATATATATATATATATAGATATATATATATATATATTATATATATATATACATATTATATATGTTACTGGAAAGTTGTGAAATCAGGGATTTTCATGAAATTCCCAAATTTTCGTATTTCATGAAATCACCGTTTCACTCGGGGATTTCATGAATCGACTGAAAATACAAGAAATTCCCGAATCCCTGAATTTGGAAGGTCAGGGATTTCATGAATTTACTGTTTCGACTTTTTCACATGTGTGGTGATGATGTGTGGATGAGCAGGTTAGATTATGACTTTTGTGGAATGACGGGGCTATCCGTGAACCATGATCCGCTACTTGGCATATTTTCTTTTTGCTCAGTAATCACCTGGATTTGGAACTCTTGAGCCTTATCACTTTGAAGGAACAGCAGTGGTCCAACCCATGAGAAAGAAGATGTCTACAAGCTGGACGGCAACCTCTGCAGCGCATCTTGGTTTGAAAGAGGACAAAGAATGCAGAATTTGGTGAAATGGATTTGTACACCTGTTCCATATAAAGTGGAATGTGGCATTGAGTTGCATGTCAGTTTAAATCGCAACCTGGCTCCTAGCGCAAATGCCTTGCTGAGGATAGGCAGCCCAAAACCACAACACCCTTGGTCATTGTTTTTTTTCATTTTCTTCTGACATTCCTCAACAGACAGTAGATTTGAAGAACTCCAAGGCCTTTTGTTGTGATGTGGCCATATTTTCCTTTGTAACTCCTTAATCATCAGTCACGCCTACAATGTCCTGTTGCAATATGAGTCACGTTAATGACGTCCAAAGTCGCCTCAATATTACATAATACAGGGGTGGCTCATCTGCCATTTGTCCCTATTTTTATAAGCTTTTCCATGTCATAACCACATTGGAGGACTTCAATCTGAAAAGATATATAATGCATACTTCATGTAAAACTATAATTATCCTTACTATTTTAGAGCAAATATTATTCTTATTTGCTGCAGAAATGTTAAAGTCATTGGGGCTAGTGATTTGGGGTAGCAGTTACTACAAGTAAAGACGAACCATGATTGATCAATGTCATATGGCATTCTTCCAATCATATCTGTCAGTCTGCATGGAATAGTCAAACAGTATGTGAAGCCTAGTTATAACAATGATATTTAATCCTTACAGTGGCTGACTTATTGTCGTGAATAATTATCAGTATTACTTGTAGTCTCTGTTTACCCCGCCATGTGCTGGCTCCTTCTGCAGCCAGAGCTGGTAACTGAGACTACAAGAAATGCCTGCCCTGTCATCAAACAGAATTTCTACAAATCTTGTCATGTGTGGGATTTTCTTGTTGACCTTACCCCTAGGTCAAGAAACTTTCTCTGTATCTGACAGTAAACATAAAAGTCAACACCATAATTAGCAGTATCATGATAGTATGAATTAATTATGTTTCTCAGGATTGTTACAACAAATAAACAAAATACTTACTTGGACAGAAAGATAAAGTCATTTCTATCCTTCAATATGACTATTTGC
>NC_051402.1:27269893-27284893 GCF_015228065.2 Penaeus monodon | reverse complement strand
ATATTATATAATATATATATATATTTTATATTATATATGTCCCTATGTAATTTTTTTTTTTTATAAAATACAAATTTTTACTGACAATGGCAAAACCCTTCGATACTAAAATTACCATGTAATTGAAAAATTTCACTCAAAAAACATCCTTTATTTCTTTTCCTGGGGGGTAGGGCGCCCAATAATGCAAGAGGTAAAAGGGGGGAAAAAGGAGGGGGGGGAAAAAAAACGATATTGCCGACCTGGAGGAGGGGGCCTGAGCGTAAGGCCAGGAGGGAGGGGGGATGAGAATTTAAAAGGAGATTTGCCCGGACTGAGGTTTCCTTTTTTGCGCATTTTAAAGTCAAGGGATGTAACGGGGGACTGTGAAACATAACCTTAAAATTGAAATTTTCCCCTTTTTACCCCCAAAGAATGTAAGACGACGAAATTAATATTCCCGAAATAACTTTTTGGCATTATTGTTTTTTTTCAAATTTGTCAAATTACTTAAGCATTACAAAAAAATACTTTTTTGGGCTCCTCTCCTTATATCTATCCCCTTCCCTTTCTTTATGAGCGGGAAAACATAATATTTTCTTTATAATTTGCGTTGCATTACTCACTCAAAGGGCTTTTCTTAAAAACAATTTCCTCAGCCTTTCCCCACAGAAAAAGAGTTCGTAGTTTCCCACCTCGGGAAACAACGGGGAAAAGAGCAAATAGGAGGATGACTTGCAAAAAACCTCCCCCCAAAACAATTAATGGACCCTTTGGGGCCCTTCATCTGCAGGGTTTGCACGTAGGCGGGCCCCTTTCCCCCCCGAAGCTGGAACTATTTTTTTAATGAATTAAATTTTGCTGGTTTTGGGTAACCCCCCGAGGAGAAGGACCCCTAGTACTGGTGATTTAAAGGGGTTATTTACCAAATTTTCCCCAGCCCCCCTCGACCATTTAAATTTACTAAATTTTTTACATTGTGTTTACACTTGTTAACTTTGCAGTAAAATTTTTCCCCTTTCAATGTAAAAAGAGAAACAGATTTTTTGTTAAATTTATTTTAGTGAAATGTATTGTTAAATTTAAATTTTGGGGTTTTTTATCATAATGAAAAAAAAAAGCCTTTTTAAACACTTCGCGGGGAAAGCAACCCCCAAAATGAAATCCCGGGAACTTTGGTTGGGTAATTCTTCCATTCACAGAAGTGAATTCTTGAACCCTGTTATTGATTGTTATGGTTTTTTAAATCGGGTTCCATCGCATGCTTTTTTCTCAAACCCTTTACCTTCTATCAAAACCGTATGATGATCAGACATCTAAAATAATAAAATGTATTTTTGCAGTTCGGAAAAAAAATTTTGGAGGACCCAATTTGGGGCGGCCATTTTGTTTTTTCCAAAAACGGCCGCGGGAAAAGCGCTCCCTCTCCCCCCTCCCCGTTTCCCCACGCAACCCTCGCGAAGCAACTTTATAAACCCCCGCAACGCACGGGAAAAAACTTAAAATTTTTTGCGTTCTTGGGCCAAATGGCACATGTTTAGGAAATGCCGTTCTTTATATTTGGGGGTTTTATGAGCGGGGAAAACCTTTTTCCTTGGTTTGTTTCTTTCGGAAAATTTTACATGAAACCGGTGCGATGGGGGGTGGGGGTGGTTTTTGGAAGCTCATCCCATGAATTAGCGTTTAGGTTTTTCTGGGTTTTTTGTTGTTTGTATTTCTTTCGTTTCTTCCCGCTTATGTCTCCCTTCAATTAACCCTTCGGGGGGTAGAAAACCCCCTTCGCCCCGTGCGGGAAAATCCTGGGGTGCGCTGCAAAAATTCCCCCCTGTTATTTTTTTTGTTTTAAATTTCCTTTTTGCTCTTAGTTGGTTTGGTCCTTTTATAAAAACCCCCCTGAAGGGGAGAAAAAAAAAAATTTCCTCGTTTTTTTTTTAAAGTCATTCCATTTTTATTATCCGTGTGTGAAGTTCCCGTTGCAAAAAAACTCTCTGGGGGCCCCCATCATCCCAATAACTAAAAACCTTCTTTCGTGGCCAAAAGTCGTTTGCGCCCCCGGGCTTTGCTCTTTGGAAAGCGCGGGGGTGTTTTAACGGTGCCCCCCGTGTTCACTTGGTCTTCGCTGTAGACTTGAACTTTTTCCAGAAAATAAAAACTTTTGCCGTAGGGAAAAAACCCGACAAGACTCTTAGGGCAGCCTTCCAACATTAAATTTAATCTTTTCCTAAAATAAAATAAAAGGTTCTAGCGGAGGCGTGTTTTTTCTTCTTCTTCTATTACATACGCGCGCGCGCGGGGGGTGTGTGTGTGTGTGTTTTGTGTGTTTGTGTGGGTTGTGTGTGTTGTGTGTGTTGTTTTCGGGGGGTTTGAGTCCCGGTCGGCGCGTTGTTCCCTTTGGGCGGGAATTTTTCCTAAAAAAAGGGCCCCAACACCTCCGTGGAAGGAAATGGGGACCCTAGCCGTTTTAATTATTTATTATTTTTATTTATTTTATATTTTTACAAATATTTTATTTTTTATATTTTTTTTATATTTTTCCTATTTCTAAATACACCACCCCACACCAAAAACCCCACACACACACACCCCACCAAACCACCACACACCACCACACACACACCACACCCATATTATTTTATTTTAAAAATTATATATATATATATATAATAATTTCACACATGAATATGTATGTTATATATATGTTGTACATATACATTTTATATGTAATACAACACACCACACCACACCACACCACACCACCACCACACACACCACACACAACCCACCACATACTACACCACACACATTATATATATATTTATATATAATATTATATAAAAATATTTATATTTTTAATATTATATATTATATAATTTTATTAATTATATTGTACATATATAATATTATTATTTTAAAATTATTATTATTTATAATTATAATAAAAATTTAATATTTTAATAAAAAAATAAAATACGTGTACACAAAGTTTAAAAGGAAAAAATCACAGTAAAAAAGAAAATTTTTTCTTTTTAAATTTTATTTTCATTTTTACTGGGGCTGTTTTCCTTTTTATGTAATAGATGATAAAGATAGATAGAAAAGGGATATTTTTTGTATAGTTATATATTATATTATATAAAATTTATATATATATTATTTTTAATATATATATATTATATGACACCACACACACACACACACACACACACACACACACGTGGTGTAACGCCGGGTTTATCCCCTTTAAAACAAGTGAAATAGTAAAACAAGAAAAGAAACCTAAAAAATTCCCCCCGGGAAATGTACACCACATGGCGCCAAACTTAAACCATTGTTTTGTATGCGGTTTCGCACCCTCATTGACTTTCAGGCGAAGTTGACACGAGAAACTTTTACCTGGCTCGGGGCCCGGACTCGGGAATCGTGGACACGAATACTTTTGTTATGAGGCGTGTCTTAACCATGGAATCTTTCTTTGGGACAAGAAAAAACCAATGAAAAGTGTGTAGGGGAAAAAGAACCATAAGAGAAAAGAAAAATATGGACCCCGGCTAAGCGACAAAATTTTGAGGGAAAAATTTTTCAGTCTCAGAGCAGACCCAACAAAGGTGCATCTGAACTGTTTCCCGGGAATTACTCGAAAAATTAGTAGACGATCTCCCAAGTTTTTTTAATTTTGAAAATTTTGGGAAACCCAAAAATGAAGGGATATTGGGTAAACAAAATAAATAATGAAGTGAAAAATTCTTTCAGTTTTCCCTTTTATAAAATTAATCCCAAGTAGGGATCTGAAACTCCTAAAGGTCAGTGGGGGCAGTTTCCATTTTAAATTTTGTAATGTTAAACTTTGGTAAGAATAATAAATTCTACGATCTCGGTAAAAACCACAAGATGTAAATTAAAGATACCACGCACGAAAAACACCCCACCCCAAACCACTCACAACACCACACACACACACACACACACACACACACACGCGCGCCCCAAAAAACACACACACCACACCCACACACACACATACACACAAAAAAACCACACACAAACAAAATATATATATATATAATATATATACATATAATACACAATTAAAAAAATATATTAATTATAATTTTTATATATTATATATATTTATAAATTACATTAATTTTATTTTATATAATATTATTATATATTATATATTTATTATATACATATAAAACATAAAATCCCACACACACACCACACACACACACACACACACCCCACACACAAAATATTTATATATATATATATAATTTTTAAATATTTAATATTATATATAATTATATTATATGTATGTATATGTATGTAAGTATGTATATGTATGTTATTAAATTTTATATATATTATATTATATATATATAATATATAAATATTATTATATATTTATGTTTAAAAAATATATATATATATATATTATTTTAATATATATGAGTATTTTTGTTTTTTGTTTTTTTTATATTTAATGTTGTATGCATGTATATTTATGTATTGATGAAATTTTTATCTATACACACCACACACACACCCCCTCACCCCACACACACATCATACTATATTATATAATATATTTATATATATTATAATATATATATTATATATATATATATATATATATGTATATAAAATTTTGCATGTATGCTGTATGTATATGTATGTAATGTGTTTTTAATTAATATATATATATAATAATATATATATATATTATATTATTAATAAAATATTATTTTTAATATATATGTATTTATGTTGTATGTTGAGTATGTATTATAGTATGTATTTTAAACAACAATTAAAATTATAATAATATATATATATATATATATATTTATATATTAAATATTATTATAATAATAATATTATTATTTTAATATATATATTAAAATTTAATAATATCTAATATAAAATAATTATTATTTTAAAAAACATTACATATATATAATATATATAATATATTATATATATATACATATTATAATATATATATATATATTATTATAATATATATATATAATATTTTATATATATTTAAATATCATGGTGGTGTGTGGTGTGTTTATGGTGGTGGTGTGTGTGTCTGTTCTGTTGTGTGTATGTATATTACATGTATATTTATATATATATATATATATATATATATTAAATTTTATAATATATATATTATATATATTATATATATATAATATATATATATATATATATTACTCACTGGATGGGTATAAGATTACTCTAATATCCACACATAGAGAAAAAAAAGCAGCTGATACGATAAAAAATATATTATAATTAAATAAACACGTATATGGGCACGATAGATATATATAATCACAGTATATAGACCGTTTTGATCCTAGTGTCAAAAAAGGACTCTGGAAAAAAAATCAATATTGCATAATCACAGTATATAGACTGATATAATATATATGTGACAAAAAGACTCTGGAAATAAGGATCAAGATTAGCTGGTACACAATTTCGTGGGTTCGAAAATTTTGGATTTTGGTGGGGGGACGTCGAGGGGGGTAGACCAAAGGGGGCCCTTGTTTTCTTTGCTGCTGTCCTTTTCTCGGGTCGGCACCTAGGCGGGGGCGATCCCCGTCTTACAGGAAAATAGGTGGGCTGACCCAAAGTGTCACCCTTGGGTTTGCTATTTCCCTGTTTGGGGCTGGCTGGGGATGTCGCAATTCATGGGCCGGCCTTCGATCGGTCTCTGAGGGGATTTTCCAAATGATGGGAAAGCCAGATTCCAGAAAGATAAAAGTCGCGGGCATGCCGGGACCGCCCCTTTGTCCGACCCTGGGTTTATCCAAAAACTCCCATTTAAAGAAGGTCACATTGGTATTGAATTTGATCATTTTTTTCTCAGGTCAGTTTTAACTCTAAATTAATCTTTCTATTTGCACTGTTAAACTCCACATATAAAAATTTTTTATAACACCACACAAAATTTTAAATTAAAAGTAACTATATACGATATTATGTGTGTGTGGTGTTGTATGGTGTTTTTGTGTGTGTGTGTGTGTGGGTGTGTGTGTGTGTTGTTTGTGTCTTGTGTTGTGTGGTTGTGTGTGTCTATCTATCTATCTACTATCATCTACTGCATATATCACACACACAAAATAGATATATATATAGATATAGGTTGATGCCCCGTGGGGGTCCTGGGCTGGGTTAAGACTCAAAGATGGTTGTGACTGCAGTTTCCCTTTAAGGGGTAAATTAAGTTGTCCATTTCATGGGTTTTTTTTACATGGGGGGTAAGGTAAAAGGCGTACAGAGGACAGCAAGGCAGGGGCCTGCCTGTGAAAACAGAGGCTAGAGACCCGCCTGCCCATGGCTGCGAGCAGTCGTCTAACGCTCGAAATTTCTGTAAACAAACATGTTTTGAAACATTCATAATGGAAAACAAAAAAATTTGAAAAAAGCAAATTCCCCTCATATGGTCACATGGTGGTTTTGTGGTGAAGGGAGAGGGGACCTTAAACATTTTGTGTAAAAAAGGTTTTGGGGTTTTAAGGACAAAAAGCTTGTGATAAGGGGACGGATTCTGATATTCACAAAATATACAATCATTTCAAAATCGGCAATGATAGTGATAACAACTTAGCGATTCGAAATAGCATTTTTTGACTAACATTTTTTAGTATAAACAACACATAATTTACCAAAACAAAATTCATAATGGAAAACTAAAAAATTTGAATGAACACAAATTCCCATACATATGGTCACATGGGGGGTTTTGTGGTGAAGGGAGAGGGACCTTATTTACATTGTGTGTAAAAAGAGTTATGGTGTTTACAGGACAAAAAGTTCGTGATAAGGAGACGGATTGCTGAGATTTACAAAATATACAAAACATTTCAATATCGACAATGTAGTGATAACATACTTAGCGATTCGAAAAAAGCCTTTTCTGATAACATTTTGGATAAACAAAACATAATTGTACTCAGAAAAAATAACAGCAGGGAATTGTTTACAAGCAATAAGGGTGGAATTAGTGTGTTTTAAGGTCACTTTGTCATTGCTGAGGACAGTGGAGTTACTCTGAGAAAAGGCACATATGGCTTTTCTGGTGGGTGAGGCGAGAGAGATCACATAAACATTTTACTGAATATAGATATAGACAAATTTGATAGATAATGAATAGATAGATAAATTGGTAGGTAGACAGACAGATAGATAGTTGCATGTATGTGTATGTAAAAAAAAAAAAAAAAAAAAAAAAAAAAATATATATATATTAATATATAAAATACATTTATATATATATATATATAATATTATATATATATTTTATATAATATATATATATATATACATACATATATACCACACTGGTTTGCTGTGTGTATTCTGTTTTGTATTTTTCTACGTGTGGTGCATGTGTGTGTAATGTGTGTGTGTGTGTGTGTGTGTGTGTGTGTGTGTGTGTGTGTGTGTGTGTGAGTGTGTGTGTGTGTGTTTTTGTGGTGTGTATGTGCGTGTGTGCGTTCGAGCGTGTGTCTGTATCTACTTATTCATACACGTGTGCTTATAAGCAGATATTGCGACACACACACATCATAGTTGGCAGAAAACATAACTATAACAAAGTCAAGGTTACCAAAATGGCATTTGTTACGACGGATCCACGCGGCATGTGCTCTCAGGCTAGACAGTAAGTTTCTATAATCCCAAAAATTGAACCTAAATGAATATAAACAAATAGAAAAAATATTAATATATATATATATTTTAAAATTATATATTAAATATATATATATATATATATATATAATATATATATATATATTTGTTTTGTTTTGTGGTATGTGTGTGTGTGTGTAGTTGTTTGTGCGTGTATGTGTTGTGTATGTTATTTGTGTGTGTGTGGTGGCGTGTTTTTGATTGGGTTGTTTGTAATAAACAAATAAAAGAATGAAAATATAAGACCACACAACAGCACTACACACACACACCACACACACACACACACACACACACCACACATCACACACTACACATCACCACACAACCACACAAACCCACACACACACAGACACACACACACACACAACACCAACCCACACACACAACACACCACAATTTTATATATATATATTATATTTTATTAAATATAAATAATTTTAAAATATTTCGTATAGAATATTTATAATTATATATACTACATATTATAAATATTATATATATTTATATATATACATATATATAATTTTTATTAATTATATATAAATATATAATATATATATATATAATATTATTTTTATATTTATATATATGTATATATATATGTATATATAATGTATATATTTTGTATATATATTTTATTTAATATATGTATATATAAGGATATATAGTAATTTTTAAATATTATATATAATATATGTAATATAAAATGTATATAAAATTGTATATATATATGTATATATATATGTATATATATATTTTATATAATATGTATATAATGTTAATATGTATTAATATATATATGTTATTTTGGTATATATATGATATTTTAATGTATTATTTGGGGATATTATAACAATATGTATATATATTGAAATTAAAATATTTTATATTATTAATATATTGTATTATATGTATAATAATAGATTATATATGTATATTTGTTATTAGTATATATATGTATGTATATATGTAATTATATGTATATATGCATATGTAATGTATATGTAATAGGATATGTTTTTATGTGTTATAGTTATTTTAATATGTATATGTTATAGTATTTTTAATATGATATGTATATATGTGTTATGTATATTTTAAATTATGTATATATATATATGTATAATGTATTATTATATTGTTATATGTTATATGTATTTGATATTTTAGTATATTTATAGTATATATAAGCTTTATATGTATGTATGATTATGAATCTCTTTTTCTTTAAGGGTAGGTTTGTCTAGCCCCCGGGGTCAAGCAGATACAAAATTTAGTTTTCATTTTTGTGATGCTCTTGGAGTGGTACGTGGTGGGTCCCAGTTCCTTTCCCGGAGAGTGCCGGTGTTCCCTTTTTTTTTTTTTTTTTTGGGAATCATTCCCCTATTTTATCCGGGTTTGGGCCCCGCACTGACTTGGGGCTGGCTAGGTAGGAAATAAAGGTAATTTCCCTTTCCCAAGGGAACAACACGGCGGTGGGTGACTCGACCCTCGTTTTTCAGATTGCCGTCTGACAGTCTTGATCCGACGTCTAATCTTTCGGCCCCCGCGGCGGGGACGTTGGGGGCTTCCATGTTTTTTCTTAGCAATTTAGAGCGGGGGTTTTGCCATTGCCTTCCGCCCGGTGTTTTTTTTTTTTTTTTTTTTTTTTTTTTTTTTCGAGTCACCACCTATTTACCCGCCTGATTTTGACTGGCTTGGACCCGTGGGGGGCAGGCACGAGGTGAAGTTTCCTTGCCCAAAGGGGAAAACAACGCGGCGGTCGGTGACTCGAACCTTCGACTCGTCCCCGTCGTGACAGTTTGAGTCCGACGTTTAAACCCTTCGGCCCCGCGGCCCCGTATATATGTATATAATATATATTTTATTATTCATATATAAGCATAGTGTGTATTATACGATAAAATTTAATATTAAAATTATATATATATATTTTATATATTTTTATATTTATTATATTAATATTCAATATTATTAATACATATATATTGTCCTGGGAAAGACAAAAAAACTGCACCCTGGGTTTTTCCCCTTAAACAAGGATAGCCCCCTATTACTCCCTATACCGGGGTTGGGGAAACTGTCGGCAGCAGGGCGTGGATATCTGGTGAAAACACTTCAGTTCTATGATTATGGTTTCCCAAAAAAATGTCTGGCGTATTCAGGTAACTTTTTTAAAAAAGGGGCGAAATAGTTCCTCCAATTGTTGGAGACTGCGATTGAGAAGGACCCTGGGGGATTCCCCAACTTTTTTTTTCCCCTGACAAACCTCTCCCCCAATGTTAAAAAAAAAACGTAATTCATACCAACCCCCGCGGTGGGTTTTACAAGGGGCCCGTTAGTCATGGGCAACCAGGCTGAAAATGAAAACATGCATCGGGAAACAAAGAAATAAAAAAA
Source organism: Penaeus monodon (assembly GCF_015228065.2). Lineage (NCBI taxonomy): Eukaryota > Metazoa > Arthropoda > Malacostraca > Decapoda > Penaeidae > Penaeus > Penaeus monodon. The sequence goes on along the minus strand of NC_051402.1, from coordinate 27,274,801 downwards.
ACATGTCCAATTTAAAGAAACACATTAAAAATCGAACGGGGAACGTAAGGAAAAATAAAAGAATGGGAAAATTTTAAACATACTGTCTGTAACGAAATGGTAGAACAACATTCAAATACTAGGAATAAGGAGACCAATTTGGGAAAAGAAAGGAATTTTTCAAAACTAAAAAAAAACAAACAGTTTTTTTTTCTGGAAAGAAAAAGGAAAATTTATAGTCCAGATTTTGTATGATTCCACGAAAAAAACTGCAAATGCACAAATTGGGTACAGCCCAAAAAATGATTGCTTTTTAAAAAGTAAAAAAATCAAGCAAAACCTCATAATATTAGTTTATAAAATCACGCCCAAACCCAAATATTGAAAGTGAGAAGAAGGGAAAATTTTTTTATAACTCTCTCCAAGATTTTTTAGACCAATCCCTAACGAGATGTAAAAATAATCATGGGAGACCTAACCCCAAAGTGGGAGAAAAAGTCAAAGGAAAATTACACCTGTGGAAAATTGGGCCCTTTGGAGATATGGGGAGAGAGGTGAAATTTGGTTAAATTTCTTAGTACAAAAAATTTAGTTGTGGCCAATACATTTTCCAAAACCACCCAGACATTTGTACACGGGGTTTTTTCCCAGACAAAAGAACACGAAACCCAAAATTGAAACATTGTGCTGAAAAAAAATGGAAAAGTTGCATAAAAAATGCCAAAAAAGTCCTGGTGCGACGAAAAACAGGGACCCCCAACTCAAACTTCGATTTTTAAAATAAGACTCAAAAGATGGAGCGCCCAAACACCCCCTTTAAAGCTCGACTACAAAACCTTGATAAAAATTTACAGAATTACAGTGTAAAAACAAATTTGAAATCTCAATCAATGGAAATGATAAAACACCAAATGATTTAGGGGGAAGAAGGAAAAAAATCCTCTGACCCTGCTTAAAAAAACTATCCCCAAAAAAAAAAAGAAAAATTTCCCCCTGGATATCTAAAAAAACAAAGTAAAATTTTAAACAAAAATCCCTAAAAAAAAAAAGGTTCAAAAATCCAGTTAAAAAGAAATTTACAAAAAAAAAAATAAAAAAATTCAAAGATTATTGCGCAAAAAGGGAAAAAATATTTAAATGAACATTCCCAGAGATTGAAAACTGTTTTTCCAATAAGAAACTAAAGAAACACTACCAAGGAGTACGAAACATCACACAAAATTTAAACCTACAATGGACACTATAAAAAATGAAGAGGGACTTTTTTTATGTGATGGAAAAAAATCAAAGATAATGGAATAATATTGTTAAACTTATACAAAAGAGTAAAATCTAACAACAACAAATTAGACTAAATGACAGGAGGATGAACCACTGCCACTCGGACGAAGTTTTAAAAGCCAAAAAGAAGAAAAGAATAAAAAGACCCCGGAAATAGATGAAAAACAGCAAAACAAATTAAAATGCTGGCGAAAGTGTTGAATATTTTTATAAACTCTGTACAAAATATGGAATGAAAGAAAATGCCAAAAGGGGTAAAATCAGTTTTTTACTCCCAACCTAAAAAAGGTTTACGCCTCCAATGCAACAATAATAGGACAATTGCATTAATAAGTTACGCAGCAAAATTTTGGTTGAAAATTATTGCTGAAAGAATGAATTTAAATTTAAAGGGGGAAAATTTGCAGACGAACACGGGTTTTTCGCCCGGAAAAGGGTCCAGAAACCAGTTTCAAAATTTAAAAGACATAGAAAAAAACAGAGAACATCAAAAAGCCCTATCCCTTGTTTCATCGATTATTTAAAGCTTTTGATACTTTTGTCACGAATCCTCGGAAAAAAAGTATGATATAAAATTTCCCAAACCCAATCATCCAACTAATAAAAGCCTTTATGCCAACAACAAGCGCTGAAAGAACCACTTAGGGTTAACAGAATGGTTGAAGTCAAACAAGGAGTACGACAGGGTTCATTCCCCTCTGCACCTCTTTAATATATATTCTAAACAATTATGAGAGGTCCCCTAGAGAATTTTGAAGGAACTGGATGTTGGAGGATACAAAATATTAAATCTGAGGTACGCCGGATTATTTTTTGATCCCAGCAGATCACTGAACAACAACTACTAGAAAAAGTTACAGAACCCAAGCAAAAAGGCTGGCTTGTTTCTTAATCCAAGAAAACAAAGATATGAAGATTAAAAGAAAACCCGGGCAATAAAACAATGATGAACATTTAAAATCAAGGGGGAGTTCACTTTCTTGGACTTTTTTAACTAATAAAATTGATGTTCACCGGGATAAAAAGAAGAATTCCATTGCCAAAAATGCCAAAATTGCTCCAAAAACATCGGAAAGCCCGAGCATTCCTTAGGGAAACAAAGCTGAGGTTTTAAAACTCATTAGTTTTCCCCAAATTTTCATTGGTTTTGAGTGTGGGTTTGAAGTAGATAGACAAGAAAAAAAACAAAATTTTTTAAATTTGGGGTTACAGACGAGTCGCTATTAGTGGACAGAGAAGAAGAAATATGAAGTGCTGAAAAAATAAATTGTATAGACCGCTGTTTGGGCACTTGAAAAAAGAGGAAATTAAAGTTTTTTGGGCTGTAATGAGAAGTAAAATTTGAAAAAACTTGCTGACAGGGATGGTGATAGGGAAAAAGAGGGAAAAGGCAAACCCAAGACAAGACTGAGCGACAATATCAAAGATATTTCGGGGTCTATGGTACAAGTGGGGAAAAAAAAGCGTAAGATCGGTTTTTGGGCGAAGGGGTGGAGAGGTCCCGGCTGCTCAAACATGACATACCGTTATTGATGATGATCTTTTTATAGTAATCACCCCCCCCCCCACACACACACGCACACACACACACACACACACACACACACACACACAAAACCACAACACACACACACACACACACACCACCCACACAACATACACACCACACACACCCCCCACACACACACACACACACACATTATAAATAATATATATATATAAAATAAATAATAATATATTAGTAAATATTTTATATAATAATTTTAAAATATATATAATATATTATATTTATTTTTTTATCCATTTAAGTTATTATTTTAAATTTTAAATATATTTATATATATATATATATAATATATTATTAATAATAGTTTTATAGTAAATAATAATTTTTAAAATTATAATTATTATAAATTATATAATGTATATATATATATATATAATATAGTTATAATATATAGTATAATATGATATATTATTATATATAATATAATATTATAAATATGTAATTTTTAAAAATATATATATATTATATATATATTTATATATTAATAAAATATATTTTATATATATTTTATATATATTATAATAATATATAATATAATATATATTTGTGTGTGTGTGTGTGGTGTGTGTGTGTGTGTGGTGTGTGTGTGTGTGTGTGTGTGTGTCTGTGTGTGTGGTGTGTGTTGTGTTTATACTACACACACACACAACCCACACACACACCACAAATATTTAAAATATACATACACCACACACACCACATAAAAAATATTGAAACATACATATATGCACACACCACACACACACACACACACACCATAACACAAACCCCACCACCACACAACCCACCACCACCCACACACACACAAAACACACACACACACCACACAACACCATACCACCACACACACATAATGTATACACAAACCCCACAAAACACACAAACACAAACACACAATATATACATTATGCGTGTGTGTATGTGTATATTTTGTTGTTGTGTGGTGTGCATATATGTATTGTTTCAATATTTGTGTGTGTGTGTGTGTGTGTGTGTGTGCATATATGTATATGTTTAAAATTTTTGTGTGTGTGTGTTGTGTGTGTGTGTTTGTTTGTTTGTGGTTTTTGGGTTGTGTGTGTGGGGTGTGTGGTGTGTGGTGTGTTTGCGTATGTGTACACACAACACACACACACACCATATTTAAACATATACATATATGCACCACACACCACACACACACACACAAATATTGAACATACATATAGCACGCACACACACACCACAAATCCAAAAACACACGCATTATGTAATTTTGTGTGTTTTTGTGGGTGTGGTGTGGTTGGTGTGTGTGTGTTTTAGCGTAGTGTACACACACACCAACACAAAGTTTAAACATATACATTATATCAGCCACACACACACATACACAAAAATTTAAACATTACTATAATCCGCACACACACACACCACACACACACAACACACACACACACACACACACACACACACACACACACACACACACCACACACACCATACACACACACACACCAAAATATTTATATTGTTTGGGGTGTTTTTGGTGTGGTTGTGTGTGGTTGTGTGTTTTGTTGTGTGTGTGGGTTTGCGTATGTGACAACACACACACACACACACAAACATATTTAAGCATATACAATTGCCACACACACAACAAAAAAAAAAAAAAAAATATTGAAACTACATATATGCACGCACAACCACACACATACAACACATAACATACGGGATATATGTATTATGTGTGTGTGTTTTTTTTTGTGTGTGTGTGTGTGTGTGGGTTTTGTGTGTGGTGTGTTTTGTGGTGTGGTGTGTGTGTGGGTGTTTTTATGCTATGTGTACACCCCCACCACCCCCAAACACACACAAATGTTTAAAAATATACATATAGCACGCACACACACACACACACAAACAAATATTGAAACAATACAATTGCACGCACACACACCACAACACACACCACACACACACACAAACCCCCACACAATACACACACACACACACATTTCCACACACCACGCATATATGTTTTTTGGGGTGTGTGTTGTGTGGGGTGTGGTGTGTGTGTGTGTGTGTGTGTGTGTGTGTGTGTTTAT
>NC_051402.1:27258720-27263720 GCF_015228065.2 Penaeus monodon | reverse complement strand
TTGAGTCCGACGTCTAATCATTGGGCCCACCGCCCTCCCGACCCATGGGCTTCCATGATTTTTTTTTGCATTTAGAGCGGGGTTTTTTCCCTTTCCTGCCGGTTTTTTTTTTGTTTTTTTTTATCGAGTCCCCCCTCTCTTTTTCCCGGCACTGATTGAGCGATTTGGCCCCCCAGGGGCTAGGCAGGCAATCGAGGTGAAGTTCCTTCCCAAGGGAAACAACGGGGCGGTCGGTGACTCAAAAATTTCCCCCGAACTCCGAGCCGTCGTATAGTTTTGGGCCCGACGCCAACCCATTCGGCCCCGTATATATGAATTATAATTTTTTATATATATTCATATAAAGCATAGATGGTATATATACGCATATTTTTTTTTTAAATATATTATATATATAATATATATATATATATATATATATATATACATATATTTTGCCCCGGGGTAAGAAAATAAACTGCACCGGGGTTTCCCTTGTAAAGGATACCCCTATGCTCCCTATCCCAAAGGGTTGGGGTGAAACTGTCGGCAGCGGTGGAAACCCCTTTCAGTTTATGTTTAGGTTTCCCCAAAATAATGTCTGGGGTTTTACAGTGTCTTTTTTAAAAGCAAAAAAAATAGCCCCTCCAGTTTAGTTGGAGATGCGAGTTGAAAAGGGACCCGGGGGGTTTCCACTCAAACTTTTTATTTTCTCCTGAAAACCTCTACACAATTTTAAATAAGAAACGTAATTCTACACATGCCCGTCGCGGGGTTATCAAGGGCGCGTAGTAGTGGGAAACCAGGGGGACAATGTAAACATGCTCTGGAAGACAAAGAAGAAAAAAAAACAGCCCAAATTAAGAAACTTAAAAAATCGGAACTGGAACGTACTGTCTGAAACGAAATGGATAATACAAAATTCAAATACTAAAAAAGTGAGCCCAAATTGGAAAAGTAATGGAAGTTTCAAAACAAAAGAAAACAAACTTTGTTTTTCTGGAAAAGAAGAAGGAAAATTATAGTACGGAGTTGCAAAGCACAAATTTGGGGTACAGCCCCAAAAAAAATGATGGCATTTTAAAAGTCGAAAAAAGAAAAACCCATAATATTATATTATAAAATGCTAGTCCCAACCAAATTGCAAGTGATGAGAAATGGAAATTTTAAACTCTCTCCAAGATACTTTAGACACAACCCCTAACAGAAGAAAAAATAATCATGGGAGCCCTAAACCCCAAAGTGGAGAAAATAGTCAAAGGGGAATTACCTGTGGAAAAATTCGGCCTTTGGGAGATATGGGGAAGAGGTGAAGTTTTGGGGGTTGAATTCTGTAGTAAAAAAATTTTAGGTGGCCAATAATTGTTCCAACACCACCCGACATTGTACACGGGGTTTTCACCAGACAAAAAAAACCCCAAAAACCCAAAATTTTGACTACTTGGCGAACCAAAAATGAAAAAGTTCATAAAAAATCCCAAGACAAGACCTGGTGCCGACTGCAACGTGACCCCCAATTTACAAAACTTATTTTCAAAAAGACTCAAAAAGGGGAGCGCCCAACCCCAACCTCAAAAGTTTGACTCAAAACTCTTGATAACAATTACAAAATTAAGTGTCAAAAAAATTTTTAAAATACTAAATGAATGTGAAGATGAAAAAAACACCAAAAGGTTGTGGAAAAGGAAAAGAATCCTGCTGACACTGCTTAAAAAACTATCGCCAAAAAAAAAAAACAATTCCCCCGGATATCTAAAAAAAAACATAAGTAAAATTGAAAAAAGAAGATGCCAAAAATAAAAAGGTTCAATAACCCAGTGAAAAAGTATTTAAAAAAAACAAAAAAAAAAATTTCAAAGTTATTGAGACAAGAAAAAGGAAAAAATATTTAAATGAACATTCCAGAGAATTGAAAATGTTTTTCCCAATAAGACAACTAAAGAACTCTCCCAAAGGGTACGAAACATCACCGAAAATTAAAAATACAAGGACACTATAAAAAACGAAGATGGACTTTTTTTGGGTGGAAAAGAAGTAAAAGATAGAGGAATCAATATTTTTCCCAACTTCACAAAAAGAAAAAGATCTAACAACAACATTAATTAGACTAAATCAGTGAGGATGAACCCACCCACTGCTGGACAAGTTATAAAAGCCAAAAAAGAATAAAGAAAAACAAGAGCCCCGGGAATAGATGAAAAAACAGCAGAACTAATCAGAATGCGGGCGAAATTTTAAATTCTTCTACAAACTCTGTACAAAAATTTTGGAATAAAGAAAGGCCCAAAGACGGGTAAAATCATTTTTACTCCCATCCCAAAAAAAGGGACGCACCCCCAATGCAACAATAATAGGACAATTGCTTTAATAAGTCACAGCAGCAAAATTTTTGTTGAAAAATTGCTGAAAGAATGAAGTTGAAGTTAAGAGGGGAAATTCAGACGAACAAGCGGGTTTTTCGCCCTGGAAAGGGTACCAGAAACCAGATTAATTTAAATTATCATAGAGAAAAAACAGGAACACAAAAAAACCTATCCTGGTTTCACGTTATGTAAAAAGTTTTGATACTTTTGATCACGATATCCCGGAAAACATGTACGTTTGAATTTTCCAAAACACATCACCAACTAAAAAAAAACCCCTTGTATGACCAGCAGCTGTAAAAACCACTTATGGGTTAACGAATGGTTCGAAGTCAAACAAGGATACGACGGGTTCTTCGTCTCGCACCTTTTTAATAATATTCTGAAACAATTAGAAGGGTTTCTAGAAATTTTGAAGGAATTGGATGTTGGGGGAAAAAAAATATCAGCATGCCGATGATATTTTTTGTTGCCGCATATCATGAACTACAACAACTATAAAAAAGTTAGAGAAGCAAGCAAAAGGGGGGTTGTTTCTTAAGCAAGAAAACAAGATATGAAGTTCAAAGATAACCGGAAATGAACAATGAGAACATTTTTCAATCAAGGGAAAGGTGGGAAAAGTGAAGAGTTCATTATCTTGGAGCTGTTTTTAAATAAACATAGAGATTTACCCGGGGATAAAAAAAAAGAATTTCCTTGCCAAAAAAGCCCCAATGCTCTCAAAACATCCGGGTATATATATTATTATAAAATATATAAAAAAAAAATATATATAAATAATATAATTTATATAATTATAATATATAATATATATATTAAATATATAATATTAAAATATATATATATTATATATTAATTATATATATATATATATATATTATTATATATTATATATATATAATTATATAATATATATATATATATATATAATATATTAATATATATATAAATATATATATTAATTATATTTATATTACCCGGGTGTTATTGGAGCAATTGTGGGGTTTTGGCAATGGTAATCTTCTTTTTTTTCCGGGAATCATCATTATTAGTTTAAAAAAGCTCCAAGATAAGTGAAAACCCTTTTACTTTTCCCCAACATTCCTTGATTGTAACAGTTCATCATTTTTCATGCCGTTATCTTTTTAATCTTCTGTCTTAGTTTTCTTGGGATTAAGAAACAAGCCAGCCTTTTTTGCTTTTCTTCTCTAACTTTATCTAGTAGTTGTTTTGTTCAGTGATATGTGGCAATCAAAAATTTCACGGCATGCTGTTTTTGTATCCTCCAACATCCCCCGTTCCTTCAAAATTTTTTTAGGCACCCCTTTATAATTGTTTCGAAAAAATTTAAAAAGGGGCAGAGACAGATCAACCCCGTCGTACTCCTTTTTGATTCGAACCCTTCGTTAACCCATAAATGGTTCTTAAGTGCTGGTCAACAAGGCTTTTTTTATTGGGTGAGTTTTTGGAACTTTATATCGACATGTTATTCCCGAGGATATCGTGATAAAAAAAATCAAAAGCTTAATAATCGATGAAACAAGGTATAGGTCTTTTTGAGTTTTCTGTTTTTTTCCCATGATCAATTTTAAATTTAGAATCTGGTTTCTGGTACCCTTTTCCCGGGGGAAAACCTTTTTTTTTCTGCAATTTCCCCTTTTTAACTTCAAATTCATTCTTTCAGAATAATTTTCCAAAAAAATTTTTTCTGCTTTGATTTTAATCAATTTTCCTATTATTGTTTTCATTGGAGTGCGTCACCTTTTTTAGGTATGGGAGTAAAGACTGATTTTACCCCCGTTTTGGCCATTTTTTCATTCCATATTTTGTACAGAGTTTTTAGAAGAATATTCAACACTTCGCCAGCATTTTGATTATTCTGCTGGTTTTTTCATCTATTCCGGGGCTTTTTATTTTTACTCTTTTATGGCTTTTATAAATTCGCCGCAGTGGCAGTGGTTTATCCCCATGTCATTGACTATTAAAGTTTTTGTTGATCTTTATTCTTTTTTGGGAGTTGGAACAATATTGATTTTCCCTCTATCTTTTACTTCTTTTCCATCACATAAAACAAGTCCCTCTTCAGTTTTTGTAGTGTCCATTGTAGGTTAAATTTTTGTGTGATGTTTTGATCCTTGGGAGAGTTCTTTAAATTTCTTTTTGATAGAACTTTTCAATTCTCTGGCATGTTCATTTAAAATTTTTTTATTTGTTCAATAATTTTGAATTTTTTTATTTTGTTTTTTGAAATTCTTTTTTTAAGGATTTTGATACCTTTTTTTTTTGGCATCTTTTTGTTTTAATTTACTTATGTTTTTTTTAGATATCCGGGGGAATTGTCTTTTTTTTTTTGGGGGTAGTTTTTAACAGGGTCAGCAGGAGTTCTTTTCCTTCTTCCCACAACTCATTTGGGGTTTTATCATCTTCACATTCATTGAGATTTTAAATTTTGACACTGTAAATTTTGTAATTGTTATTTTTTTTAAAAGTTTTGTAGTCAAGCTTTTGAGTGGGGTTTGGACGCTCCATCTTTTTGAGTCTTATTGAAAAATCGAAGTTAGTATGGTGGTCCTGTTTTCAGTCGGCACCAGGGCTTGTCTTTGGGATTTTTATGAACTTTTTTATTTTTGGGTTTAGACAATGTAGTCAATTTTG
>NC_051402.1:27250616-27253620 GCF_015228065.2 Penaeus monodon | reverse complement strand
AATAACCTCCCAAAACCCCCACAACACACAACCCCACACAACAAAACACCACAACCCCACACAAACAAAAACACACACACAAAACACAACACACCACAAAAAAATCATATATATTATATATATATAAAATATATATATTATATATATTAATATTATATAATATATATTATACATATATAGATGTATGTGTGTGGGGTGTGTGTGTGCATTTTGTGTGTTGTTTTATGGCGTGTGTGTTTTTGGGGTGTGTGTGTGCGTGTGTGTGTGTGCATATATATATATATATATATATATATATATAATATATATTATAGATATAATAATATATATAAATTATATATATATAAAATATTATATAATTATAATATATATGCAACACACAACACACACACAACACACACACAACACACACACAGATATATTTTATATATATATATATATATTATATATATATTATAATATATATATATATATATTATTTATACATATATTTTATATATATAAATGTATATATATATATAATATATATATATATAAAATATATCTATAATATTCATTTATTTATTCATAAATATACATGTGTCTCAAACACCCCACAGAGAGATACACACGCACAGATTATACATCCCAAAAATACATACTACATACATACATATATATATATATATATAATAAAATATATATAAAATTATATATATAATATATTATATATACATTTATATATATATTATATATATATTATATAATTATATATAATATATAAAATAAATATGTGTTTTGTGTGGTATGGTGTGTTTATATGTTGTGGGGTATATATAAAATATATATATAATATAATATATATATATATATATATATATATATATATATATATATATATGTGTGTGTTTAGGGGTGTGTGTGTGTGATTGTGTGCGGGTGTGTGTGTTGGTGTGTGTGTGTGGTGTGGGGTGTGTTTTGTGTGTGTGTGTATGTGTGTGTGTTACACCAAGGTTGTGAAATTTTCAGTAAATTCATAAAATCACTGTTTCACTCGGCGATTTCGTGAATTCACTGAAATATCCAGGAAATTCACGAAATCCCTGAAATACTATCCTTGCTTTTACACTATTCTACTGGATGGCGTCAGTAAGACTATAAAACCGGAAAATATATTTTGATAAATGAAAAATGCTCATGAGTTCCTTTATGTTGGTATTCATCCCTACCTAGTTGGGTTACTACATAAGTTAAGTGAAGGGTAAAACACTACCGTTTTGATACTATATGAAAAACCATGTAAAACTAGATCAAAACTGCATAGTGGCATTACATACACTTTTCTCATACCCTCCTCTCCATGTAAAGAGGTGTTGCCACTTCACTGTTCCTCCGCGCCCCCGCATCTGTGATCCCCGAAAACTTGATGGAGAGATCGACTTCCTGCGTCTCTCGTTCTCCAAACTTGGGCTACCCTCGTTATGTTCTCGACGTTGCGTTATCCAGGGCTGCGGCGCGAATTGTCCTTCTTTCCGCTGATGTCCACGCAGACTAGTGGAATCCTCCTTAATAAAGCTGCTGCCTAATTCCAACCTGAACAGTGGCTTTACTCCTGCCGACAGTCTCTTCGCTTCCCCACATCTTCTGCCTTCTCCCGTATACCGGCCACCCCTGCCATAGTCCGCCGACCCTCCGACATGGATTAAACCTCCCTTCGCTTCCGTTCGTCTGTCCCTCACCTGTCCCGTGTTAACGCGTTGCCTTTCCTCTCTCTCTCTCTCTTTTATACCCTCTCCTCTCCCTTTCCTCTTCAGACCTGTGAACTGCTTTTAAAGCTCCCTTGAATTATTGCACTGTCTATGATGGCTTCTGAGAGTATTGGAGAGAGATTCAAGAGTGAGCTGTTCAAATGTTATGAAGAAAGCAAGATATATCTTATCCCAAAGGCTGAGTACTACGGAAGGATAGGCAGCATTAAATCTTCGACAGCAAATAGTCATATGAAGGGTAGAAATGACTATTATCTTCTGTCCAAGTAAGTTATTTTGTTTATTTGTTGTAAATCCCTGAGACATAATTAATTTTCATTACCTATTATGATACTGCTAATTATTGGTGTTACTTTTATGTTTACTGTCAGATACGAAAAAGTTTCTCTGACCTAGGGGTAATGTCAACAAGAAATCCCACACATGACAAGATTTGTTATGAAATTCTGTTTGATGACTATGGCCGGCATTTCTTGTAGTCTCAGTTACCCCATGCTCTGGCTGCAGAAGGAGCCAGAACATGGGGTAACAGAGACTACAAGTAATACTGATGATTATTCACGAAAATAAGTCAGCACTGTAAGGATTAAATAAATCATTGTTATAATAGCTCACATACTGTTTGACTATTCCATGCAGACTGACAGATATGATTGGAAGCATCCCAATATGACATGATCAATCTATGGTTCGTATTTTTTTGTAGTAACTGCTACCCCAAATCCTAGCCATGACTTTTAACATTTCTGGAGCAAATAAGAATAAATATTTGCTCTAAAATAGTAGTGATAATTATAGTTTTACTGAATTAATGCTTCTATATCTTTTCAGATATGAAGCCCCTCCAATGTGGGGGACAGGGAAAAGCTTATAAAAATATGGACAAAGGCAGACGAGCCACCCTGTATTATGTAACTATTGAGGCAAATTTTGACGTCATTAAACGTGCTCATATTGCAACAGGACATTGTGGGCGGACTGCATGATTATGGAGTTACAACGAAAATATGCCAACATCACAACAAAGGCCTTGGAGCTCCTCAAAATCACGGGTGTGAGGAATGTCAGAAGAAAATGAAAAAACAATGACCAAGGGTGTTGTGGTGCGTCCTATCCTCAGCAAGGCATTTGCGTCTAGGAGCCAGGTTGATTTAACTGACATGCCAAACAATGCCACATTCCCACTTTATATGGAACATGGTGTACCAAATCCATTTCCCAAATTCTGCATTTTTTCGTCCTCTTCAAACCAAATG
>NC_051402.1:27237765-27240516 GCF_015228065.2 Penaeus monodon | reverse complement strand
TAAGGGAAAAAAAGGGAAAAAATTTTTTATTTTTGTTTTAAAATTTATTTTTTAAAAAAAAATTAAAAAAAAAAATTTTTTTTAAGGTAAAAGTTTTTTTTAAAAATCTATATAATATATATATATAATATATATATAATAATATATATAATATATATATATATAATATAATAATATTATTATATAATTATATATATATATATATATATATATTATATATAATTTTATATAATTTTATTATATATATAATTTTAAAATATATATATATATATATATATTATATATATATTATATATTTATTATAGTTATTGTATATATTATATATATTGTATTATATATATACATAAATTTATAATATATTATATATACTAATTAATACATATATATAAATATCATATATATATATATATATTATATATATATTTTATTAATATAATATATATATTATAATATATATATATATTTTTATATTATATCATTATTATATATATATGTTTATATATACACATCTATATAAAAAGAGGTATATATGTACATGTACACACACACACACACCACACCCACCACATACTATAGGTATAAATTTTATATATATATATTATATATATTAAAATCTAACCCTATATTATTTTATATATAAATTTATATATACGTGTGTATATATATATACATATGTATATGTGTATGTATATATATATATATATGTGTATGTATATGTGTATGTATATGTGTATGTGTATGTGTATGTATATGTGTATGTATATGTGTATTATTGTGTATGTATATGTGTGTGTTATGTGTGTGTATATGTGTGTGGGTTTTGGGTGTGTATATGTTGTGTATATGTGTGTGTATATGTGTGTGTATATGTGTGTGTATATGTGTTGTATATGTGTGTGTATATGTTGGGGTTTTATGTGTGTGTATATGTGTGTGTATATGTGTGGGATATGTGTGTGTATATGTGTGTGTATATGTGTTGATATGTGTGTGTAATGTGTTGATATTGTGTGTATATGTGTGTGTATGGGGTGTGTAATGTTGTGAATTGTGTGTGAATGTGTTGTGAATGTGGTGTTGAATGTGTGTGTGAATGGGGTGTTGATGGTGTGTGAATGTGTGTGTGAATGTGTGTGAATGTGTGTGTGAATGTGTGTGTGATGTGTGTTGGGGAATGTGTGTGAAGTGTGTGTGTGTGTGTGTGAATGTGTGTTGATGTGGGTGATGTTGGTGTGAAGTGTGTGTGAATGTGTGTGTTAATGTATGTGTGAATGTATGTTTGGGAATGATGTGTGAATGTATGTTTTGCTGGGTGTGTGTGAAGTTGTGTGAATGTATGTGTGAAAGTATGGTGAATGTAGTGTGAATGTAGTGTGAATGTAGTGTGAATGTAGTGTGAATGTAGTGTGAATGTATGTGTGAATGTATGTGTGAATGTATGTGTGAATGTAGTGTGATGTATGGTATGTTGTGAAGTATGTTTTGAATGTATGTGTGAAGGGATGTGTGAATGTATGTGTGAATGTATGGGTGAATGTATGGGTGAATGTATGTGTGAAGTGATGTGTTAATGTAGTGTGAATGTATTGTGTGAATTGTATGTGTGATGTTGTGTGAATTTATGTGTGAATGTATGTGGAATTAGTGTGAATGTATGTGTGAATGTATGTGTGATAATATGTGTGTATATATGGGTTGTATATATATGTGTATTATATGTGTATATATATGTGTATATAATGATGTATATATATGTGTATATTACTATGGGTATGTAGTGTATATTATGTACTCCATGCGCATACATGAGGTGTATACGCACCTACACCCACACAGTAGTTCTCCACCTACTGACTGTATGTATAAACCTGTACAGGTATTCATTTATAGCGCACTTACGCACATCAATAGGTCTATATATGAATACTTATAAAATGAGCATAAATATACAGGGCGGCAGAGGAGAGACGATAGATTATTAGATAGATATATAGAGAGATAGAGGAGATATAGAGGAGAGAGAGAGATATATATATATATATAGAGAGATAGTCAAATAACCTACATACATACAGACATACACAAACACACAAACACAAACACACACACACACACACAACACTCACACAGTAATTGTATATAGTATATATATAGATATTATATATTATATTAAATATATATAGATATATGAGATATAATATATGTAAATATACATGACATACATATATACATACACAAAACACACACACAACACACACACACACACACACACACAAACTCAACACACGTATATATCTATATATAATCTATATATATATATATATATATATACATATATATATATAAGTAAATGTTTATATATAAATATATATGTAAATATATTAATATATATATATATATGTATTAGATATATATGTATATATATATGTATATATATGTATAATATATTATATGTTATATTAAATATAATATATATATAATATATATCTATATATATATATATATATATATATATGTTCATACAGAGAGTTATGTATATGGTAATATGTATATATATATATGTATCTGTATATATATATATATATGTATAATATAATGTATATGTATAATGTATATGTATATATATTATATATTATATATGATATATATATATATATATAATATCTATATATACATATATATTATGGATATATTTTTTTTATTTATATATTATGTATACATATATATCTATATGTAATCTATATAGTATAT
>NC_051402.1:27216942-27230165 GCF_015228065.2 Penaeus monodon | reverse complement strand
ATATATAAAATTTAAATAAAAGTGGTGAGTGTGGTGTGTGGTGTGGTGTGTGTGTGGGGTGTGTGTGTGTGTGTGTGTGGTGGTGTGTGTGTGTGTTTGGTAATTTTGTTGGGTTTTTATTTTTATTTTATTATTTTAAAAATATATAATATAATATATAAATATATAAAATTTTTTATATATATATAATATAATTAAAAGAAGGGTATATTTATGCAGTTTATAAATTTTAATTAGATATGCGGGAAAGGGCACAAAAAAGCATGGAAGGAAAAAAAATTTTGGGGAATACCTTTATTATATAATAAATAAAAAATAAAAAAAAAAAATAATTTTAAAAAAGAAAAAAAAAAATATACAAAAAAAAAAAATAAAATAAATATAAAATAATATAAATTAAAACAAAAAAAAAAATCAATAAATAAAAAATAAAAATAAAAATTATAAATATATATAAAATAAAAATATATAGTTTAAAATATAAAAACACAACACAAAAAAAAAAATAAAAATTAATATAGAAATTTTATTTATAAAAAAACACAATATATTTGATAAAAATATATATATAGGTAATGTAATAAAAATATATATATTTATATAAATATTATATATATAATATATATTATATTAATAAATATAAAATATATATTATATATATATATATATAATATTAAATATATAAATATATATATATATATTTTTAATATAATATATTAATATGTGTGTGGGTGTGTGGGTTTGGTGTGTGGTGTGTGTTGTGTGTGTTTTAAATTCTATATACCTTTTTTAATAGATGGTATATATAAAAATTAATAAATAATTAATAAATATAATATATATTATATTATATAAACTACACCACACAAACACAAACAACACACCATACCACACACACACCACACACACACCACACAAAAACCCCAAAAACCACAACACACACAAAACCCCTTTATATATAATATTATATATTAATATAAATATATATATAAATATAATAATACAATATAAAAATATATAGAATAAGTATATAAATGTATATATATATATATGATATATATAATTATTATATATATATATTTTAATGTGTGTGTGGTGTGTGGTGGGTTGTTGTGTTGTGTGTGTGTGTGTCGGTGTGCGGTGTTGGTGTGTGTAGTATAAAATATATATATTATATTTTATAATTTTAAATTATTTTATTATATTTAATTTACATATAATAGTATTAATATTTTATATATATAATAATTTTAATAATAATATAATATATTATATATATGGGGTGTGTGTGTGTGTGTGTGTGTTTTGGGTGTGTGGGTGTGTGCGTGTAAGGGGGCCCGATGAGGGCAGAGTGCAGACAATTTGCATATGGCAAGCGGTAATCTTGGGAGGGGTAAAGGGGTTTTACAGACTTCTCGTTCACTTGCAGCGTCTATTGTGGAGATGAATGATCAATGACAAATAAAGATGGCCCGGTTAGGTGTGAGGGTCTTTTTTGTCTCTCGCGGGCGACTTTTTTTATAGGGGTCAAATGGGAAAATTAAAAAGGGTTTGCATGTATTGTAAGGGAAGGGAAAAGGGATGTAATCGTGTACACGGGGCGACGTTACAGGCGGAAGGTTTTCGGATATCGCATCCGCTTTTGTGTTGGAAAAAAGACTTGGTATAAAAAGTTAAAGCCGCGGGGCCCGAGGGGTTTAGAGCATGGGGATCAATTTTTTCCACGGAAATCTGAGTTCGAGGGTTCGAGTCCCCGGCCGGCGCGTTTTCCCTTTGGGCAGAAACCCCCCTCGTTTCCCTACCAAACTGGGGGGCAAGCCCCCCAAAGTATGCCGGGCCCCGACCCGGGTAAAATAGAGATGGTGACCGATAAAAAACCGGGGGGAAAGGAACGGCAAACCACGCTCAAATTGCCAAGAAAAAGGAAATCCATGACGCACAACACACACAACACACACACAATAATATATATATATATATATATAATAATATATACTATATATTATTATATTATACATATATTATATATATTAATATATATGTATATATAGGGATATAATATATATATATATATTATATATTATAATATATATATATATATATATATATATTATGGTGGGTGTGTTGTGTTGGGTGTGTTTTTGTGTGGTGTGTTGTGGTGTGTGTGTGTATGTGTGTGGTATGTATAATATATATATAATATAATATATTATTAATAATAATATATATACTTATATATAGTATAAATAATAAAAATTTTAATAATAAATTATATATATTATATATATAATAATATATATAAAGGGTGTGTTGGTTGTGTGTGGTGTGTGGGTGGGTTGTGTGGGGGTGTGTGTGGGTTTTCGTGTGTGTGTGTGCATATATATATTAATATTTTTATATATATATATATAATTATATATTATTATTATAAAAATATATTATATATATATTTTATCACACACACACACGCACACGCCACAACCACACACACACACAAAATTTTAATATATATATTATATATTATAATAATAATATAAATATATATATATTAAAATATATATTAAAAATATATAATATATAATATATATATTAATTTTAATATATATAAATATGTGTGTGTTTGTGTGTGTGTTTTGGTGTGTGTGGGTGTGTGTGTGGTGTGTGGTGGTGTGTGGTGTGTGGTGGTGTGTGGGGTTTGTGCGTGTGTGTGTTGCAATATATATTATAATGAATATATATATAAAAATTATATATATTAATATATATAATAAATATATATATATTATTTTAATTATGAAAAGCGACACGTGATTTGGGAACCCCACTTGCCGATGTAAGGAGTGGCCCCCGCAAGCCACCAGATATGGTGACACGAGGTTAGGAGCAGCGTCACTAGATGGGCAGACAAGAGATGGACTTGGGGGGTCAGTAAAAAGGGCTTAGCTTGTGGTTATTCTTGACGAAGATATGAGCCCCCCCAAGAGACCCCGTGTCCCGGGTGGGGACAGGGGGGGAGCTGGCCCCTTGGGGCTGGCTGTCTGGGTTTTTCCTCGGGTCCCCGTCAGGGGAGGCCTTTTTATGCGGCATTTCCCTTCGAGGACGGTGTTTGTCCTGGCGAAAAGAGAAAGCCGGCAAATTTTCGCCCGCCAAGGAGAAGGGGCTGCGTGTTGGACGGAGGGGAAGGTACATCGGTCTTGTAGTATTGTTGACAAATATATGCCACACACATACCACAACACCACACACAAACACACACACACATACACACACACCAACACACACACCACACACACACACACAACATAACTAAAAACCACACACACACACACACCACACCCCCACACACACACAACACACACACATAAATATCTTCCTTTTCTTTTCTTCTACAGGTTTTTGTCCCAGTTCAATGGGGTCGCCGGTGGGGATCTCCTCCCCCACTCTGCCTATCCGGGGCCTCCCCCTCCGTCCTCCCCCGTCTCCATGTCCTCCTTGTAAAGGGTCCAGGGAGCTGGGCCTTTCCCGTTACCGGCCGCCCATCGATTGTAATCGGTGGGAGTTATGTTTGGAAAACTTTTGGGAAGTCCCTTGGGGAACAGGATCGCCATGGCCACCAAGTCGTTGAAGTCAGTTAATTTTTTCTGGAGGGATAAAAAGGAACATTGTGAACTCCCCACAAATTTTATTGATCTCGTTCTTTTGGGCGTTTAGCTGAGAAATGTAGTTCACAGTCCCCGTAATGCCTTGAAGAGAGTTTAAAAAATTTTCTTCACAGGGGGAAAAAATCCGGAAAGGGGGGATGTCGACCTAGGAGGGCAGGCTCTGCAGCGGCCCGTCTTTTTCTTCGGGGTTGGGGGGTTTTTACGGCCGGGCCCTTCCCCCAACCTTTTAGTCGCCTCTTTCGACACGAGAGGGTACGTTGGGGCCATTCCCCCGGGGGGGGAAGGGAACAAATATATATATATATAATTTTATATAAAAAATTTTTTTTTAAAATAATTTTTATAAATTTTTTAAAAATTTTTTGGGGTTTTTGGGGTGTGTGGGGGTGGTGGGGGGGGGGGGTGGGTGGGGGGGTGGGTTTTTTGTGTGTAATTTTATTATAATATAGATATAAATATATTAAAATAAAATATATAAATTTTTTAAAATTTTTAAATTAATATATAAAAAATTTTTTTAATTTTTATTGGAAAAAATATTAATAAATTTTTTATTAAAATATATAATATAAAATTTTTATAAAAAATAATATATAAATTTTAAAAAAATTTAAAACAAAAAATAATAAAATTTTTTAAAAAAAAAATATATATAAATTTTTAAAAAAAATAAATATATTAAAATTTTAAAAAAATTATTTAAAAAAGAATATATTTTAAAAATTTTATATTATAATAATATATTTTATATAAATATTTATATTATATTTTATTTTTAATATAAAAAAAAAAAAAAAAAATATATATTTTTTTTTTTCCAATATAATTTTAAAAAAAGAATAAAAAGTATATATAAATATAAAATTTTTTATTTTTTTTTATTTTATAAATTTTTTTTTAAAAAAAAAAATAATATATTAAATTAAAAATTTTTTTTATATTTTTTATATGGGGTTTTTTTTTTTTTTTTTTTTTTTTTTATTTATTTGGGGTGGGTTGTGGGTGGTTTTTTGGGGGGGTTTTTTGTTTTTTTATTTTTAGGTTGTGGTTTCACCTGGAAAATCAGGAATTCACGAATCCCTAAAAATTTTTCATAAAAATTTAAAAAATTTTTTCATCGGGTTTTAAAAACAAAATATGGGAAATTAAAATCTGAAATTTTTTGGTTTCCTACTAAGGTGGTTTAAAAATTAAAAAAAAAATTTTGTTGATAATTTGACCCCAGTTTGGAAAAAAACTAGTGGGTATTTCATATTTAATAAATTTCATTGGGGTTTTATGGTCCCCCCAATGTAAAAAAAAAATAAAAAATGAAAGGGGGGATCTCCTCTTCTCAAACCTTTTCCCTGTAAAAGAATGTTCCCCGCGCCCCGCGTCCCTCGTGATCCCCAGAACTTGGGAAATCCTTTTGGGCTTCCTTTTCAAATTGGGACCCCTTATTTCCGAGTTGCTTCCACTGCCCCGAATTTTTTCCCCTGATGTCCCGCGACGGGAATTTTTAAAAGCCCCTTTCCAACCGAAAGTGGTTTACTCCTCCCCCTTTTCTTTTTTCCCCCTCCTCTCCTTTCCCCCCCTGAATGCCCCAAAATCCCTTGAAATCCTTCCTTTTTCCGGGGTTGGTTCCCTTTCTTTTTTTCCCCAAAACCTTTCCCCCCTTTCGAAGGTAAAAAATTTTTAAGTCCCCTTGAAATTTTCGGTTTTTAACTTCGGGAATTAAAGGGTTCGGTTTTTCTGTAAAGGGAAACGAAATATCTTATCCCAAAACTGGGCGGGTCCCCCAACAAAAAACGGGAGCAGTTTCACCTTTACCTCTCCCCCAACTGCCATTTAAAATTCTTCCTTTTTTCCCACGCGCCCCAAAATTTTATTTTCCCTTTTTTTTGCCTTTCCTCTTTTCCCAAAATCCCTGTCACAAAATTTTTTAATACTTTTTTTTACAGAAATAAACTTTAAATTTTTCAAGCCCAAAAGTGGTTTTAAAAATTTATTTTTTCCCTATATTTTGTTTTTTTTCAGCTAATAATTTTTCTCGAACCCAATTAAATTTTCTTTTTTCTTTTTTAACCAAGGGGGCCCCCAAAAATTTTCACAAAATTCAAAAGAAGAAATGTAATTTTTGTAATAATTTTTGTTATTGTTGTAAATTCCCCAAATTTAAATTTTTTTAAACCCGAAGTAAAGGGTTTCTTTTATTTTGAAAAAGAAAATTTTATTAAATGAAAAAAATCCCAAAAAAATTTTTAAACCTTTGGGGGCATGGGGCATTTCTTTGTTCGTTCCCTGTTGCCCCAAAACAGAAAAGGGTAAAAATTTTAAAAATAAGATAATTTTTCCAAAAAAATAGATGTAAATTAAAAAATTTATAATAGCTCAATACTTTTGATATTCCGGGGGACAGAAGTTAAATGCCCAAGAATGACCAACGGTTTTTTTGTTAATTTTCCCCCCCAAAACCAAATTTTTCAGCAAAAAGAAAATTTTTTCTTAAAATTAGAGTAAATTTTATTTTAAAAAAAAAAGTTTATTCTTTTTAATTGAAGGAATGTTGGGGAAGGAAAAAAAAAAAAAATTTAAAAAGGGTGGCCACCCCGATTTGCTTTTTGGCATTTTTACGCATTAAAATGCCAATTCAAAAGGATTTGGGGACTGTGTTAAAATTTAAAAAAAATTGCCCCTCCCAAAAAAAAAAAATTGGGTTTTAAACCCTTTGGGTGCGGTAAAAAAAAATGCCAAGGTTTTTGGGGGGTTTTGCAAATTTTTGGCCAAGGGTTTATTTAGAACCCAAACAAGCCCCAAATTCCCCCTTTATAAACATTTACCCAAATATTTTAAAAAATTTCATTTTCCTTTCCCCAAGGTCGAGGTTTCGTAATTTAGAATCTTCCCCGGGTGCCCCCGTTTCTTAAATGAAAATTGATTCAATCCGGGGATGGCAAAAAAAGAATTATATGGTTACAAGGTTTAAAAAAATATAATTTAAACCCCCATAAATTCCACACATTGGGGGAAAAGTTTCAAAAACCGGGCCCCCAATTTAGGGGTTTCAATTTTTGTTATTGTGATTCTGAAATCCCCGGGGCGGGGGTTTTTTGAAAAATTTTTTGAAAAATTTTGGGAATTCTAAATCCCGTTTACAACTTTTAAAAATTTAAAAAAATTTTTTTTAAAAAATTTTTTTTTAAAAAAAAAATTTTTTTTCTAACTCTTTTTGCGTGGTTTGGGCGCGGGGGCAAAACATGAAAAGTGTTTCATTTTATCCTAGTGAATACTTAGGGTGTTTTTAGGGAAATGGGGGGGTTTTTTGGGGTTTTTTTTTTTTGGGCTTGGGGGGCCGATTTGGGGGCAGCCCCAATGGGTTGGCAATGGTAATTTTGGGAAAAGGGGAAAAGGGGGCGGTCTCGCCCCCAATCAGATTCTGTGAATTTTATCCCCCCCCAACCCCGGACCCGGGTTTCCTTTTTTAAACAAATTTTTGGGTCAAGGGTTTTGGGGGGGTGGGGTTGGGGGGTTTTTTGGGGGGTTTTGTGGGGGGTTGGGGGGGGGGGAAAACGGGGCCAAATGGGGTGAAAAGTTATATAAAATTGCGGCTCTTGGTAGGTGGTGAAGGTGTTACAGATTCTCGTTAAATTGCAGCAGTCTATTGTGGAGAGGAAGATACAATGACAAATAATAGTTGGCCCGGGTTGCGTGTGTAGGATGTCTTTTTTTGTCCTCGCAGGCGATCTCTTTTATAGGGTAAAAAAGGAAATTAACAAGGGTTGCGATGTATTAGTAAGTGGAATGGAAAGGATAATGGTACAGGGGCGAGTTACGAGGCGGAAGGTGGGATACGCATCCGCTTTTGTGTTGGAAAAAAGACTTGGTATAAAAATTTAAAGCCGCGGGGGCCCGAGGGGTTTAGAGCATGGGATAAAATTTGTCACGACGGAAATTTGGTCGGGGGTTGAGTCCCCGGCCGGCGCGTTGTTCCTTGGGAAAGAAACCCCACCCGTTTCCTACTAACCACTGGGGGGGCAAGCCACCCCAAGTAGTCCCGGTCCCAGACCGGGAAATAGGATGGTGACTCGATAAAAAACCGGGGGAAGGCAACGGGAAACCACCGCTCTAAATTGCAAGAAAATAATGGAAATCCATGATCGCCAACGCCTTGTAGGACAGGGCCTTGAAAAAAAAGAAAAAAAATTGGGTGTATGTTGATAGTAGTAGAAAGGGGGGGGTGTGGTCATTTGAGGGGCAGGCCGGATTGTTTGTTTTTTGTGGTGCATATATGTATATAATATTATTTTTATTAATATATTTTATATAATATATATATAAATAATTTTTTTTTTTTTTTTTTTTTTTTTTTTTTTTTTTTTTTTTTTTTCAAGGCCCTGTCCCCCAAGGGCGTTTTGGGGATCATGGTTTTCACACCACACACTGCACAAACCCCAAACACAACACACACCAACACACACACACACAACACACACACCACACAAAAATATAATAGTATATATAAATAAATTAATAATATTATATGTACACACACACACCACACCCCACACACACACACACACACACACACACCACACACACAAAATATATATATTAATATATATATATATATATAATTTTATTATATATATATATTTTTTGTGTGTGTGGGTGTGTGTGTGTGTGTGGGTTGTGGGGGGTGTGTGTTTACATATATTATATATATATTATTAATATATTATATAAAATATATTGTGTGTGTGTGGTTTTTGTTGTGGTGTGTTGTGGTGGTGTGTGTGTGTGTTTTGTGTGCGATGGTGTGTGTGTAAACCATGATCGCCAAGTCCTTTGGGGGGCAGGGGACTTGAAAAAAAAAAAAAAAAAAAAAAAAAAAAAAAAAAAAAAAAAAAAAAAAAAATATATTATATATATATATATATATATATATAATATTTTATAATATATATAAATATAATAATGACGCAATACAAACAAACAGATACCCGGCCGCGGCCTCAAAGACCAGCCCCCCCCCCTTTTTTATAATATAATACACACTCAACTTTTTTTTTTTTTTTTTTCAAGTGCCCTGTCCTACAAGGACGTTGGCGATCATGGGTTTTCCATTTTTTTCTGGCAATTTAGAGCGGTGGTTTTTCCCTTGCCTTCCCCCCGGGTTTTTTTCGAGTACCATCTTATTTACCCGGGTCGGGACCGGGACGACTTTGGGGGGGGCTTGCCCCCCCAGGGGGTTAGGTAGGCAACGAGGTGGAGTTTTTGCCCAAGGAACAAAAACGCCCCCGGTGACTCGAACCCCCAACTAGATTTCCGTCGTACAGAAATTTAGTCCATGCCCTTTAAAACTCGGCCACCGCGGCCTTTAACTTTTATATACCAAGTCTTTTTTCCAACACAACAGCGGATGCGATATCCGCAAGCCTTCCGCCTCGTAACGTCGCCCCGTGTACACGATTACATCCTTTCCATTCCACTTACTAATACATCGCAACCCTTGTTAATTTCCTAGTTTGACCCGTATAAAAGAGAGTCGCCTGCGAGAGACAAACAGAGACATCCTACAGCACGCTAACCGGACCGAATCTATTATTTGTCAGTTGTATCATTCACTCTCCACAATAGACTGCTGCAAGTGAACGAGAAGTCTGTAACACCTTCACCACTACCCAAGAATACCGCAACGTGCCATATGCAACTTGTCTGCACTCTGCCACTCATCGGCCCCGTTACACGCACACACACACACACACACACACACACACACACACACACACACACACACACACACATACACACACACACACACACTTAGGTATATCTATACATTTATGTGTGTATATGTATATGTATAAGGCCGCGGTGGCCGAATGGTTAGAGCGTCGGACTCAAGACTGTCACGACGGCAATCTGAGTTCGAGGGTTCGAGTCACCGACCGCCGCGTTGTTCCCTTGGGCAAGGAACTTCACCTTGATTGCCTACCTAGCCACTGGGTGGCTAAGCCAGCCCAAGTCAAGTGCTGGTCCCAAGCCCGGATAAATAAAGAGAATGATTACCTAAAAAGGTACCACCGGCACTCTCCGTGGAAAGGAACTGGGGACCCTACCACGTATTCACTCCAAGAGCATCACAACATGAAAACTACAATTAAGTATCATGCTGTGACCACGGCGGCTCAGACATGAACCTACCGTCAAAAGAAGATGTATATGTATATATATATATATATATATATATATATATATATATATATATATATATATATATATATATATACATATATATATGTTACTGTAAAGTTGTGAAATCAGGGATTTCATGAAATCCCCAAAATTTTCAGTAATTTCATGAAATCACCGTTTCACTCGGGGATTTCATGAATCTACTGAAATATACAGGAAATTCACGAAATCCCTGAATTGGAAGGTCAGGGATTTCATGAAATTACTGTTTCGACCTTTTTCACATGTGTGGATGATGTGTGGATGAGCAAGGGTTAGAATTATGACTTTGTGGATGACGGGGCTTCCCGTGAACCATGATCAGACTTGGCCATATTTCTTTTTGCTCAGTAATCACCCTGGATGTGAACTCTGAGCCATTATCACTTTGAAGAACAGCAGGGGCACCCATGAGAAGGAAGATGTCTACAAGCTGGAAGGCAACCTCTGCAGCGCATTTGGTTTGAAGAGGACGAAGAATGCAGAATTTGGTGAAATGGATTTGGTACACCATGTTCCATATAAAGTGGGAATGTGGCATTGATTGCATGTCAGTTAAATCAACCTGGCTCCTAGACGCAAATGCCTTGCTGAGGATAGGACGCACCACAACACCCTTGGTCATTGTTTTTTTCATTTTCTTCTGACATTCCTCACACAGTGATTTGAAGAACTCCAAGGCCTTTGTTGTGATGTTGGCATATTTTCGTTGTAACTCCTTAATCATGCAGTCACGCCTACAATGTCCTGTTGCAATATGAGCACGTTTAATGACGTCAAAAGTCGCCTCAATAGTTACATAATACAGGGGTGGCTCATCTGCCTTTGTCCATATTTTTATAAGCTTTTCCATGTCACCACATTGGAGGACTTCATATCTGAAAAGATATAGAATGCATTAATTCAGTAAAACTATAATTATCACTACTATTTTAGAGCAAATATTATTCTTATTTGCTGCAGAAATGTTAAAGTCAGTGGCTAGGATTTGGGGTAGCAGTTACTACAAAGAAATACGAACCATAGATTGATCATGTCATATGGCATGCTTCCAATCATATCTGTCAGTCTGCATGGAATAGTCAAACAGTATGTGAGCTAGTTATAACAATGATGATTTTAATCCTTACAGTGCTGACTTATTTTCGTGAATAATTATCAGTATTACTTGTAGTCTCTGTTACCCCATGTTCTGGCTCCTTCTGCAGCCAGAGCATGGGGTAACTGAGACTACAAGAAATGCCGGCCATAGTCATCAAACAGAATTTCATAACAAATCTTGTCATGTGTGGGATTTCTTGTTGACATTACCCCTAGGTCAGAGAAACTTTCTCTGTTATCTGACAGTAAACATAAAAGTAACACCAATAATTAGCAGTATCATAATAGGTAATGAAAATTAATTTATGTCTCAGGGATTTACAAAAAAATAAACAAAATAACTTACTTGGACAGAAGATAATAGTCATTTCTATCCTTCATATGACTATTTGCTGTCGAAGATTTAATGCTGCCTATCCTTCCGTTAGATAGACAAGAAAAAGATCAATAGTTTTGAAATGTGGTGTTACAGACGAGTACTGCGTATTAGCTGGACAACAGAGACGACGACAATGATGAAGTGCTGAGAAAAATAAATTGTAAAAGACGACTGTTGGACATTTGAACAAGAGGAAATAAAGTTTATTGGTATGTAATGAGAAGTAAAAGTATTGAGAAAACTTGCTGACAGGGATGGTGATAGGAAACAGAGGAAGAGGCAAACCGAAGACAAGGATGAGCGAAATATCAAAGATATTGCGGGCTGTCGATGGTACAAGCGGAAAGAAAAAGATTAAGATCGATTTATATGCGCGAAGGATGGTGGAGAGGTCCACGCTGCTCAAACATGAGCATACCGTTATTGTTGTTGTTGATCCTTCCGTAGTACTCAGCCTTTGGGATAAGATATTTCTTGCTTTCTTCATAACATTTGAACAGCTCACTCTGAACTCTCTACCAACTCTCAGAAGCATCATAGGGCAGCGCAATAATTCAAGGGAGCTTAAAAGCAGTTACAGGTCTGAAGAGGAAAGGAGAGAGAGGGGATAAAAGAGAGAGAAGGGGAAAGGCAACGCGTTAACACGGACAGGTGAGACAGACGAACGGAAGCGAAGGGAGGTTAGATCAATCGGGGTCGGGCGGACTATGTGCAGGGTGGCCGGTATACGGAGAAGCAGGATGTGGGAAGCGAAGAGACTGTCGGAGGAGTAAAGCCATGTTCGTGGAATTAGGCAGCAGCTTTATTAAGGAAGATTCCACTAGTCTGCGTGGACATCAGCGGAAAGAAGGACAATTCGCGCTGCAGCCCTGGATAACGCAACGTCGAGAACATAACGAGGGTAGCCCAAGTTTGGAGAACGAGAGACGCAGGAAGTCGATCTCTCCATCAAGTATGGGGATCACAGATGCGGAGGGCGCGGAGGAACAGCGAAGTGGCAAACACCTCTCTTAGGAGAGGAGGTTGTTACAGAAGTGTATGTATATACCACTATGCAGTTTTTATCTAGTTTTACACTGTGGGTTTTTCTACTATAGTATCAACACGGTAATGTTTTACCATTCACTTAAACTTATGTAATAACCCAACTAGGTAGGGATGCAATACCAACATAAAGGAACTCATGAGCATTTATCATTTATCAAAATATATTTTCTGATTTTATAGTCTTACTGAAGCCATCCAGTAGAATAGTGTAAAAGCAAGGATAGTATTTCAGGGATTTCGTGAATTTCCTGGATATTTCAGTGAATTCACGAAATCGCCGAGTGAAACAGTGATTTTATGAATTTACTGTAAATTTTAGGGACTTCGTGAAATTCCTGATTTCACAACCTTGGTGTAACACACACACACATACACATACACACACACACACACACACACACCCACACACACACACACACACACACACAACACACACACACACATATAAAATATATATATATATATATATATATATATATATATATATCTATATATAGTATATATATTATATATATAAACATACATATAAACACACAGATATGCACACACACACATATATTTATAATAATATAATATATATATATAATATATAATATATATATATATATATATATATATATATATAATATATATATATATATATAGTATATATAATATATATATATAATTATATATATATATATATTATATATATATATATTATATATGTATATATATGTATATAATATAATAATATATATATTTTATTATAATATATTATTATATATATTTATAATATTATATATTTAATAAATATTATATAATAATAAAACAACACAAAA